>NW_023458568.1:16561545-16582792 GCF_013731165.1 Rhagoletis pomonella | reverse complement strand
GATATGGATCGATGCTATATTTCGATGCATCAAATCGAAAAAAACATAGATGTATGCTCATAATGAGTTAAAAAAGTTGCGTAAGAAATGTAACTGCACCTAAAAGCACTGATTATGCAACCCTGCAAATTACTGTTGAGTTTTAGAATTGTCTTTGTTGTATTTGCTTTCATATCACGAATAAACAAGGTTAATTTTTATATGGAAGAAAACCGCAACATCTTCGGCAAAAACAATTTAAAAATAAAATTTTTAACCACTTGAAACTTGTACTTTATTATACTAGAATTGAGTGGGCTACAAAACTGCGTACTCAAAATCTTTCCGGAAAATCTATTTAAAAAGCTCGAAATTTTTACGATAGTTTGCTGACTTTTTTTTAAATATTGCCCAAAATTTGAACTCGGATTTATACGGTTTTTGTTGAAGAATGAACTATTTTTTATAAAAAAATAACTCTAATTAATAACAAGAAAAACTAATTGTGAAAACTTGTCAAAATTTGGGGCGACTAAGATTTTTTCGACATGTTCATATGCTCAATTTTTGTTTTTTATTTGATAACTAGCTTTATAAAAGATTAGTTGGGTTTATGAATACATAGATGAATTACATTTAAAAATAAAACAAACAGAGAGAACGGCAGCCGGATACCGACATTTGCTATCGCTAAATTTGATAGCCAAAAATCTTCAAAAGAAGGGTAGACGCCCCTAACAACTTGCAACATCTACATAGTTACTGCCAGATTTGGCTGATTAAACATTGCATGTGTTACTCTTCCAAGTTGTATACTTTTAGGGCTCACTGCTTTCATTTAGAGCATTTTAGCGAAAAAAATTTAGCGCAGCGATTGTCAAAATTCCACTGCAGCAATATATCAAAATCTATATTTTTTTTAAATAAGGATATCTCCTGGGTGGGTAATTTTACGAAATTTCGGCAAAATCGGGGAATTTCATTGTCGATATCTGGGAATTCTCAAAAATGAGTTGGCTACCCTGATCATAGTCTACCATTTGCAAAATATTTTGTAATGCTTCATATGTCTCTTTTGTTTCGGTACTCTATGCAATTGGGATTGAAGGTTTTGCATTGGTTTTATGCACTAAAACCGATTTTAAGCTAGATGTCGAACTGTCAATAAATAATCTCCAGTCGTCTGGTTTATAATTTATTTCCATTACGTCCATCAATTTTTCGACATTCGGTTAATATACACAAGTTTTTCCATCATTCACAACGAATAAACTTTGAAATGTTGCTTGGGGATTTCGTTGACTTGTGACTTTTGTATCTTTCGCCAAGAGATTTCGTGATTTCAGAAATGAAGCCAATTCTTCTGATTTACGCTGAGTCAAGCTCAGTTTGGCAACAATATAGTTAAGCCGAGTTTGATTTACTAGAATAAGCTCGTTGGACACAGATACCTCATACTGAAGATCAGGGTTGTTGCGAATATTCGCATTCGCATTCGCAACCGCGGAGTTTTCGTATTAATTTTAACATTCGCATTCGCTTTCGCATTCGCAATAATCTATGCGGAGCTTTTGCGAATGCGAATGTTGTGCAAGTGCACCGATAAAACGTATATATATCAAACAAAATGACAAATTGTGGCCAATATTTTTGCCTGTGGTCGTGGGAGTATTTGTGTAACAAAACTGGTCAAATGTCGTATTTATCAACTTTGATAAAAATATTTTTAAACATATTATTTCTTAAGCTATATAGCCGAGCTATCATAGTCCTTTTAACAATATTTTTTTTTCTGTGTTTTCAATACCTACATTGGTTTCTATCTTTATTATGATTTTTTGGACCAATCCTAAAAAAAAACTACTAGACACAAAAGAAGAAAGTGTGCACTGTAATTCTTAACCTAATTTTCGTGATTTGCTTTTGATTATACATATATTCGTTTCAATAATTTCAAATGGGGCTCTTTGGCGAATTTATTTTTAGCAAAAATTTAAAAAATAGTAATTTTGTTTACTTCTCGGGCAATATTTTTTCATAGGGATACACATTGGATCCTTCGCTAAAAAATTCTGTGGTAAAACTGTCCCTTTGCTACTTAAAGTCAAAGAGTAAGCTCCTTCAATAGGGATTTCCAGCAGAAATGATCAACGTCTACAGAGAGAATAGATGCTGAAATAATTAAAAAGCTATAGGTGTGACCTATAATTAGATAAGAATTACGTAACTATCGGAGATTTTTTTTTTAAATAACAAACTTCCTATCCGATTTGGCTGGCAGCCACGACCTTGAAAACAGAATTTTGTTCGAAATTTTCATTCCTGGAAAATAATAATTTATTTTCCATATCCACCTATTTATCTCGCTATAAGCACAAATTTGCAAAGCAGTCACAGAAGAAAGTATTAGAAATGAATTACAAAAACTGAAATCGAAAAATGCTGATGAAACAACCAAAGGAATGAAAATGAAGAGTTCTTTTTAAAAAGCTTTAGAAAAACCTAACACATCTGGTTTGGCTTGTAAGCGCTGTTTAAACAACGATCTCGCCATTATGCTAGATTAGGGTTGCCAGATTTTTTATGCGCGAAATCAGTACATTAGACTTTTTCATGCTAAAAAATCAGTACTTTTCAGTACATTTTTATTGAAAGCAAAATTATGAAAGTAAGTAACAGAAAATAATTTAAAACGCCTGAGTTCTTGTTTTTAACAATATTTTGGTATATAAATAAAATATAGTTCATAAAAAATAAAATTGTTATTCATTTTAACATTATTATAAACAGGAGCCAATAAATTATTTTATATTTGTGACTTTTTGAATAGCAATAATGAAATCATTTCCATTTTTAGTGTTTAAATAAATGGTCAAAGCATTCTATTCATTTAATTTTAAAATTACTTTTAATTTGAAGTTCACTTTCAAAAATTTTAATTAGAAGCCGGTTTCTCTCATTGCGCCAGGAAACAAACTTTATTCTTAAGATCATCTCATACTGTGAAAAAGTACCACTTTTTAAGGAGTTCATCTATATTTCCTCATGGCTTAAATAATTTTTCAACTACGCAAAAACTGTGAAAGACTAAGAATTCGCTATAAAGAGTTTTTAACTCTATGTCTTGTATGCAAAACCCTTTTACAAAGTCAATTGAGAAAAAGGAGTCTTAAGTTATAGGCAAAAGCCATTTGAATATTGAAATTCATTGTTATTACACTGAAAGTTATTTTCGAGATAACTAGCAACACTCGACAAAAATTTAAGCCTTCTTTTTAAATAATTTAAGCTCCATCATATCGAGCCCTAACCGCCAAAATAACGTAAGCGACATTTTTTTCAAAATTTTGTTTTTGATGCAGAAATATTCCTAGAGTATCTAGATGCGTTTCTGCATCAAAAATAAAATTTTGAAAACAATGTCGCTTACGTTATTTTGGCGGTTACGGCTCGATATTATCGCAACTGGTACGTAACGACGGCGATATGCCCATAAAACGCCTGATCTTTTTGTTGTATTAATTTCTTGGGCATATCAAACATTATCTAAAACATGTCAACTATAAACTAGGTCTTTCCGCCTGCCGCACACAAAAGTAGACTGGAGGCTAGGCCTCGCCAGCTACCCAAATTGCTATTGTATATCATTATTATCTTTACAAGTTAATATGTATAACTAGTTCACTCTGTAATGTATCATACATACTTAAATATCTAAATCTTTTTATCTCAATTGTCTGTAAGAAAACATTTTTCTGTAGACTAAGTAAATAAATAAATAAATAAATAATTAAATTATTTTCTTCTTATTTTTTACAGTATAGTTTAAGGAAGTTCCACCTTTATGTAAAAACCTCAAGAAAATACTAAAGTATTTTGTTTGAATATAAAATTCAGTACAAATCAGTACAAATTTTGAAAAATCAGGAATTAGCGTACTGATTGAAGAAATGAATAAAATCAGTACAAGAGTTGAAAAATCAGTACTTTACTGATAAAATCAGTACGTCTGGCAACCGTATGCCAGATTCTAATTATTTCTTAAAAATACTTGACATCCGCATTCGCATTCGCATCCGCGGATGTTAGCTGCTAGGTATTCGCATCCGCATTCGCATCCGCGGATGTCTAAAATTCCACATTCGCAACATCCCTACTGAAGATCATTAATCACATAAAAGGTTGGAGTGAAATTTGGATACGTCATTGAGGATATAGCATCTGCATTTGGACATTTCGGCGTAGGGATGGCGTCCGAAAGAGGCAATGGAGTTTGGGCACTTGGAACATCTGCATGTTTGAATGATTTTCTTACTGGTGTCCTCAATGCAGCTCCCTTGTTTCTGCATTAGGGTAATTGGTGAATAATTTTCTCCAATTACTTTTAATTCACACCTCGCACAGTGTGTTTTTTGAAAATTTCGTAAAAATGCTACGGAAAACTTTCGTAGTCTTGGTTTTCGTACAACGTACGAAACTTTCGTTCATAATACGAACACATTTTTCACAACGAAACAAGATTTTACCAACCATTCGTAAATATAACGAAAGGAGTTTTGTAAGGCGTTTTTGCAGTACAATTTATGAAAACTTTCGTTTATTTTACAAAAAATATGCGTAAATTACTGAACAAAACTCTGTATTATTAATTTTGTATATTGTACGAAGGCGGAAGGGAAAAAAGGGTGATGCTTTAGAATTTCTTCACATTTTGGGTAATTGTACCTGTATGAAAAATGAAATTGTGTGGACATTCTTTTTTTTATATGATGGTTACTTCTCGAGTTATGGGCTTCCAAAAAATAGTAAAAACTAATATTATGTTTTTTCTAAAGCATTTTTTCGTATTGAAAAAATTAAAAAAATTTGTAAACTTTGCGATTTTGTGAGAGAATTTCTCGCTTTTCAAAATGCGAAATCAATTTTCCAAAAAAAAAAATCTTTTTGATAAACCACACCGGAAGTGAAAATTTAAAATCTAAATTGGAGAAACTTCGACCAATATTTTTGAAATTTATTTTTATTTTTTCAAAATATAGCCTTAGGTATAATTATAATACCCTAAAAATTGTATGGCCTTATTCATAAAAAATAAATTAGGTTTAAAGAGCTTTATAAATTGACGTTTTCATACATTTATCAATTTATAACCCTTTTTAAAAGCTACTTTTTTTATGAATAAGGCTATTAGAGTGTGATCTGCATTAGTTTGGGAGGTACGTAAACTTGTTCACATATACCTCGCACTAAGTATGATGCTACGTGCAGTTTAAAAATTGGTTTGGCACCGACTGCTTCACAATTTCAACTCAAATTCTGTCCAGTGACGATTTTGTAGACAGTTTGTGTCTACACTCTGAAACCACATGCTTACATTGCAGAAGAACAGTCGCTTTATTTTAAAAGTCTTAGGGAAAATTTAGACGAAGGTGAAGAAATCGTACAGTGTGATTTTGCAGAAAATTATATGTAGTTTTGTTGTCCAAAATGCCGCCCAGGCTTTCCATTTTTATACCCGAGCGCACTTGTGCCCAAGGGTATATTAACTTTGTTCACATAACGGTTGGTTCTAACAGCCAAACCGAATCGAGATAGATATAGACAAATGTATACATAAATGCTCAGAATGAACAGAGAAGTCGATTAAGCCATGTCTGTCTGTCCGTCCGTCTGGGCGTTCGTCCGTGTACACGATAACACGAGCAAAAATTGAGATATCGTAACGAAATTTTCCATGTATCCAGGGTAGGTTGGTATGGAAAATGGACGAAATCGGACTGTAACCACGCCCACTTCCCATATAACCGTAATTTTTAGAAATACGAAAACTGCGATATTTTTGTAACTACTGAAGATTATTAACTCAAAATTGATATTTACAATGAATTTCAGACGAAAAATAAGAAAATTATAAATTTTCGGAAAATGGGCGTAGCCACGCCCACTTATGGTTACATGTGTATATCTTGGTAACCGCTGCACCAATTTCTTCCAAACTTGGCACAGTTGTTGCTTTGGTACATACCAAATGGCCGAAAATTTTTTAAATCGGACAATAACCACGCCCACATCCCATATAACGGTAATTTAGAGAAATACAAAATCTTCGATAAATCAGTAAATATTAAAGCTAATTTATTCTAAATTGATGCTTGCAACAATTCTTTACCAATAAATACGTTTAAATAAATAAATTAAATAAAATTTTGGAAAATGGGCGTGGCACCGCCCGCTTATGATCACATATATGTATCTCGGTAACCGTTCCACCAATTTGTACCAAACTGAGTATGGTTATTGTACTTGCCACATAAAAGCATACCGTTGAAAATTTTTGAAATCGGACTAAAATTACGGTCGCTTTTGCTATAACGGTAAATTTCAGAAATGCTTGAAACTTCATTATTCGAAATTTAAGGACACTAATTTACTCAAAATTGACACACCCCGGCTTAACATATAGCTGTAGCTTTAGGAAAGGTGAAAAACATACATATATTTAATACTTGCGCCGGGTATTTAATGTTCGGCTCCGCCCGAATTCAAACTTTCTTACTTGTTTTAATTATTTTTTAATACGAAAAAATACTTTAGAAAAAACCTAATTTTATTTTTTACTATTCTTTGGAAGTCCACTACTCGAAAAGTAACGATCATATAAAGAAAAAAATATGCACACAATTTCATATTTCACACAGGTACAATTACCCAAAATATGAAGGAATTCAAAAGCATCACCCTTTTTTCCCGTGTGCTTGACGCGAAATGCCCCAAAAGCACGTTTTTTGAATTCGTACAAGAAACGAATATTTCGTGCAATATACTAAATTGCCGGCAGTTTAATATTTCATCATATTTTTATGTACCGCGTGTCATTGCGAAATTACCTGTTGGCTGCTTTCAGACGTATAATATAAATTTTAACGTCTTGTAGAGGAATTTGCTGGGTCAAAAATACAACAATATTAATTTGAGATTTGATTTTTTTAATCAATCGTCGAGCTAGATTAATTGTAAACATTGCTACCTGTGATTGCTAGCTGGCAAAGGTTAGTGAGTGCATTATAATTTTTATTTTTTTTGCTTTTGTTTTGTTGATTTTTGTTGTTTTATTGTTGCATATAGAGCGTTGACACATGATCTCCATGGAAAGGCTTATCAGAAAAAAGTCAAACACTGGTGCGCGTGCGCTGCAACACGTTTGAACAGCATTCGAGACACCGAATAATCCAGAACAAATATTTGATGTTTGACCGCAATACAAATTGCCTGATGGTTTTCGTTTGGTAAGACTAAAGCTCATTCTTATTTATTTTCTTTCATTAAAATAAATTATTTTTTATATTGAGCCTGATTTCGTCTTCTTAATGATTGACACATTGCTTTTTGCAATTTACTTTTGGATAATAGTGTTTGTTTTTTTAATGTTGGTCGGAAACTGGACTCGAACCCAGGCCATGCGGAATCGTAGGGCGCACTGCTAACCACTACACCACAGCGGCTTCCAATAGGAATACAAAAAAAAATGCGTGTGTAACACCGTACACATGATAGAAGTGAAACTTCTTAAAAAAGGTGTGAGTACCAGGTACCTACTCACGAAATTGGATGTGCAAACATATGTTTACGGTTCGGCAAACCATTAGGCGATTGAGTTACATACATAGGTTTGGTCAGAAATCCAACAATAATTTAATTTCATCTTATTAATTTTCTGATATACATATAATTTATTTATTCATTTTCCGGTACATCACCTTATATGAATTCGCGCTTCTAGCATCCATAGGACCGGGTTGTAATGGAAGTAATTGTATGTTTAACAAATAAATTAAAATGTTTATAATGCAATCAATAGATCCTCACGAATTCGCCATTACCAAGGCACTAAGGAACGTACGCACTTTTGTTTGCAAAATGCATTTATTTAAGCTGAAAGAAGACAAGTTCCTTTGTTCGGAATTTATTCTTACCCGCTTTCTATCTTCCAAGGAGAATTCATATATTCCTATCACGAATTCATATGTTCATGTGGTAGCAAGAGTATAAAAACATAAAATTACCTTATAAATTAAAAGCATAAGTATCACATGTATGTGTAGTCCAATTCACGAAATCATTTCGTCGATCTGAGTAAAAACTAAGTGCATAAACTCTATTTCGCGTTAATTGAAATCACCAAACGGTGTTCATTCATTCAGTTTCTACACAAACGAATGAAATGATTTCATGAATTGGCCAACGCATAATGGTAGAAAATTACAGAATGAATTACAACAAACACATCCTTTTGACATAATTCAAGCCGAAAACGTTGGTTCAAATCAATCCGCAATCAAGTTGGACATTTTGCCCACAAACATTGCAATTTTGCGAGCAGTCTCCTTGTAAAATCTCATTTTTACAATTTCATAGTTTCGGCTTACATTTATAAAATTCAACGAAAGCACGTACCTATTTCGGCTGAGTTATCCATTCAACAGGCCAACAAACGGTGCAATGTAGAGCAAAACAACACCAAATTGAACCAACGGTCGCTACGTTTATGGCTTTCTTTAAGAAAGTCGGGCGAAAATTTCAACTGCTCCTGTGACAGTACCTTATAATAAGTTGGTCTTGCTATCATCCTCACATATGTTCATCAGAGTATACCAACGAAGGACGAGTTAATACAAGGAGATAGCAAGAGCACAAAACTACTCTAGAAAATTTTTATTTTTATTTATTTACAGTCTACAGAATTCAATTCTTAAAGACTAATTAGAACTATTAAAATAATTAATTAAATTGCATAAACAAATTTAATTTAAACTTATTAATATTCAGATCAAAATCAGTTAAACTTGAGTATGTATTACAAAGACTAACACATCTAGAAATTGGTTAATTATCACCATAATTCGTAGAGTGCGTTGCACATTCAAACAGCCGATTATTCCTCAGGGTTCGCGGTGGAATATACAATTTGAGCAAATTTGCAAGATACGTACAATTAATACGACCTTTAATAATATTGTATACAAAAATTATAGAGAAATACGTTCTCCTGTCATGCAAGGATTGCAATCCAAGTAACTTCCGCCTCTCAATATAAGAGGGGACGAAACTATGCCACGATAACTTACACAAAGCGATCTTTGTGAATACCTTTTGAACGCGTTCTATTCTATTTGAATGTATGTCGTAATAGGGACTCCATATTAGAGAACAATATTCAAGGCGACTCCGGACTAGTGAAATATAGAGAGATTTCAAAGTAAATGGATTCTTAAACTCTCTGGTATTTCTTCTTATAAACCCTAGCATTGCAAAAGCCTTGGATACAATATAGTCTATATGTTTCGAGAAAGTAAGTTTCGGATCAAAGATAACACCCAAATCTTTCATTTCATTGCATCTGGATAATGCGCAGCTATTTAACTCGTAGTCGTATACAATGTTATTATTAGCCTTCCTAGAAAATGTAAGAACGTAACACTTATGTAATTACACGCACAATGACAACCATGAGCAAACGTACAACAAACACATAATTTTTAGTACAGTTCGCATGTATATCAACGAGCAGCTTATTAGATTTATTTTCGTTTGTACTACATATGTGCATATATACATGTACACAAACATATGTACAGACACAAACATATGTACATACATACAAATATATATACAACCATTCAAACATATGTACATACATGAAAACATTGCTGTCCATAAGTACCCAATTTGCCACAGTGCAAAGACGACGTCGCTCTGGCGAAGTCGTTTTAGTGAACTCGAAACGACGTCGTTACGACGTCGCTTTGGTGAAGCCGTTACGACGTCGACCTGGTGAAGTCGTTTGGGTGAACTCGAAACGACGTCGTTACGACGTCGCTCTGGTGAAGTCGTTTTGGTGAACTCGAAACGACGTCGCGTTGGTGAAGTCGTTTGGGTGAACTCGAAACGACGTCGAAACGAAGTCGTTTTTTCCATACAAAATTCAACGTCGTTCCGACGTCGTTTTTTCTCATCGAATCGAAGTCGTTGCGACGTCCGTCTGGTGAAGTCGTTTGGGTAAACTCGAAACGAATCCTTTTCTTCGAACCTACAAGTTTTTTGAGGAACCTTCGGTCTAGGTTGGACAAGTTCCACGTCCAAATTTTAATATATCTAAGCATCAATAAAAGTCATTCATTTGGATAGTAAACCGTTTTTATTATGACAGTTTTTTATCATGACAGAATATGGAATCCACAATGTACACTTGTGCTCAGAAAATTAAGCCACCTACATCTTTTTTTCAGTATTCATAATGTTTTTCATATAAAATGTTTTTTTATAAAGGTAAAGTTCACTCTATTGGCCTCATTAATCAAAAATAAAATTTGTGGGAATAAGGTTGAGGTTGGTAGAAAACTGTACTTTTACTTTACAGCGTGGCGACGAACAACTGTTACCCAAGTTTTTTGAGAAATAAAACGATCCTTTATAGATTTTGCGAAAAAAGTATTTTATTGTTAATTTTCCCCAGATTTTACTTTAGTCGGATTAATTAGTGTTTAAATTGTAATCCGTATTGACATTTTCCAGCAGTGTAAACTTTGAGAGAAAAGTTCATTTGGCACGCAAGTCTTTTTCAGGTGACCGAAGGGACTCAAAGTGGAGAAAATTAGCGGCATCTCATCACAACAGCGGCAATTAGAAGTACGCTTTAATTGTTGATGCCCAGCTCTCAAAAATGATTAATATACTTTTAATATTATTTCAGAAGCGTTCCAGCAAAAATTCAACGAATCTGTGGAAATAATGGAGCGAATAACCAAAAGATATTTCCATTATGCTGGAGACAGGATCTCAAAACGGAATAAAAGAAATGTTTCACAGTCGTCTGCATAAATATACTATCTGTCATATTGATAAGTTTTAACAATTAATTTTTTTGTTACTTCATTTTAGTTATCTTTATCTTTATAAAAATTGGGTTTATTTTTTAACAAGGACCATATAGTTCAAAATTCAAAATTGCGCAATATACTTATGCATGTAGTACATATAAAAAAAATTAACAAGCTTTTATAAAAATTTTAAGATTTTTATTCTGCATTAAAGAAACACATATGAAGCAGTTTTAAAGTCCATTGAAGTTTGGTATATATAATAGGATACAAGGTTGAAGTGGCTCAAAGCATGCATTTTCTGTCATAAAATTCATATGGATTGAATTCGCAGTACAGCATTTATGTATATTTAAAAAACTTTGAAAAAAATTCAATGAATTAAATTAAACTATTTTAAACTAAAAAAATTGTTTTTAATTTTCTAGCAACTTTGAGCGTCGTTTTGCAGTTCGCTGGTATATTGTTCTTTCGGGCTGCAGGTGAGTCGTTTTTGCGACCCGCCGGCGAAGTGTGCTTTTCATCCGACGGTGATTTTTAGTTCAGTGGCCAAAAAGAAATACATCTGGTTCGATAACTTCCGAAAGCTCATTAGCTTTCTTCATTTTAACTTTTTGGCAACAATCTTCAAAACTTTTAGCTGGCCTACCAGCAGAAAATGTCGGCTTACCGAACTTAGAACACACAAATTGTGACAAGTCTATTTCAAATTCGAGCCAATCTTTATTTGCAGTAACAACCCGCTCTCTTTTTCGGAAAACTTTTGTCCACTTTAGGTCCAAATTCTGAATTAACTTCGCACGTATGATTTTAATTTAACAAATTTGATTCTATCACTACATCCTAAACTGGTACAAAATCCATTATTCCATCAAGTCTTTCATTTTTAGGGGTCGACAGCCAAAAATCTAAAATTTCCTGTCTTGAAATTTTAGGAGTCATTTTGAAAATCGAAAATAAATGTATGGGTGCCACAGCTAGCCGCAGAATTTTTGTGTGGATTCTATTAGTATATACATACATCTATTGAGAGAATAAGTATAGTAAGTGATCTATATTCCGCCATATAAGAAAGATTTCTTCTACAAAACCAAAAAAAAAATAATAATTTGGTACTCACCAAAAAGATTAAAACTTTATCAGCTCCAGAAAAATATGTGCGTCCACTTCGGTAATAATTTTCACATTTCCTGGATTTTCTTACTTAAAACAATGACGGAGAAAGAAATGAAGTTAAAACAAAGTTTCTTTAAACAAGTTATTGAGCCTTAAAAATACTCAGTTTTCATTGCACGCACAATTTCATTTTTCACTTATTGCTTACTATGACTTTTGGATACCGTTATGTTTATATGTAGCCAAATTTTTTCAAACAAAGTTGTATTTACTCTTAAGTAGACAATATTCTTGTATATTTGATAAAAACTTTATTGAAAAATTACAAACAAAAAATGTAATTAAATTACCCTAGCTTTACATTGAACCACAGTGCGTCGCCGGCGAACAAATTTTTCACCAAAACGAGTCGGAAACGACGTCGTTGTGATAAATTGTTTTGTTTTGCTAGTGTACGTTGTAATGATCTCATGATCGCATGTTTTTATGTTTTTGTTTTTGTTTGTCAAAATAAAATTTTACTACATCCTTTCGTACGTAATTTTTGTCGAAACAAAAGGGAAGGGAACGAGAGGCCTCGCCCCCCTTAAGTGTCCCGGTTTGGCAACAGGGATATCTGGCAGCCCTAATATTATGTGCAATTTTTTAATCGCTATATCTCAAAAATGGTAATTCTCAGGAAGAAAAATGTTATAACGGTTTTTATAGATAATTTGATGGTCTACACTTTCGTCTCACCTATTTTTGTGACAAACCTTACCGTTTCGCTGAAAAATTAAAAAAAAAAAATTAATTTATGTGACCTTTGACCTTGAATAAATTTTGACATTTCATTCATAATGGTGTTCACAACACTCTTACCCTTTTTCAGCTTTATGCGAATTATTGTAACCTTGAATGTGTAACTTGGCCGGGCTAAGGTACATATTTGTATATATAATTTTACAAGTATTTTTAACACCTCTGGTCTCAACCAACCGTAAAAAAAAAGCGTTAACCATATGGTGAACTTACCGTCAGCAGAGTGGCTGGAAGCTTTCCGCATGCTTGTTAGGCGATAAAATGGTGGTGTCTCGGTGCGCTCAATTAAGCAATTAAGTGTTTCCACAGTTTGCAGTTCTACCATTAATTCGTCCAAAAGACGGTCGGGGCAAGTGCGGGCGAGATACAATGCCACGCGTTTCGCCTATTCGTAAATACGAACACATGAAAATAAATGCATATTAATATACACAAAAGGACATGTTTCAGAAAATGGCTTATTCAAGTATATGGCCCCAATAAATATGTTATATACACAAATGATTGACTGATTCAAAAAAATCGATTTTTCGAAATTTATGTGCGATGCATCAAAATCCTTGCAAGCATCAAGAAAAACATGGTTCTGAAAGTTTCAGTGAAATCGGTGGTCGTTTAGGGGTTGCTCAATACGATGTTCAATTTTTACCAAATCGCGCACCTGATATACATCTTCGTAAAAAATATCGTCTATTTACCACAAATATTGAGCTAAATGTCTGAAATTTCGCACATACCATTTCTAAAGACCATAAAATCGACTTATCTAAAATTGAGTTTAAACAATTTTTCATATCTATATATATAAAATAAAGTCGTGTTAGTTACACCATTTATAACTCAAGAACGGCTGGACCGATTTTTATGATATTTGTTTCTTGAATTTGTCTACCTTCCGAATAGCAGAATAACTATCAAAACAACCGCTAGGTGGCGCTGGAGTCGAGTTATTAGTAAAACCCGTATTTATGGTCCGATTCGCCTCATATTTGAGATGTGCATTGACAATAGGAAAAGAAATACCATTGCAAAAGAGCCTCCAGGTGGCGCTGGAGTCGAGTTATTACTAAAAATCGGGTTTATGGTCCGATTATCCTCAGATTCAAAATATGTATTGATAACAGGAAAAAGAATATGTATATGTGACTAAAAATCGTATTTATGCTCGAATTTATTTCTTTATCGAAATATATAAATTCACATACCGATGGTCCTCTGCAATAACGACGCAACTCAAAATTAAAAAAAATCAAATCCCTTATTACTGTTAAGAGGCTCATGTTTCTAATCCTTGGCTAACCCATGTCTAATCCTAACTAAAGTAAGTAGTGGAAGCGTTCATGGTAAAATTTTTGAACTTGGTACGAAAATATATGAAATCAATCACATATTCATGGAGAAAAATTGGAGCTATTGGAAAAGGGGCGTGGCACCTCATATACAACCGAATTTTTCACACGGTATATCTCTGGAAATGTTCACGCTAGAGTACTGGAACTTGGTATACTCTTGAGAAAAATTTGAGCTATTGTAAAAGCACGTGGGCCCTCCGATACAATACGAATTTTTCATACTGCATTTCTCTGGAAGTGTTCATGGTACAGCACTGGAACTGGGTGCGGAGATATATGAAATCAATCGCATACTCATGAAGAAAAATTCGGACTATTTGAAAAGGGAGCGTGGCACCTCCCATTTAAACCGAATTTTTCATAATAAGTATCTCTGGAAATGTTTTTTGTGGTAAAGTACTGGAACTTTATACCAGCGTGGCACCTCCCATACAAGTCGAATTTTTCTTATTGCATATCTCTAGAATTGTTCTTGGTAGAGTACTGGAACTTGGTGTGGAGATATATGAAATTAATCCCACAGTCATGGAGAAAATATGGAGCTATTGGAAAAGAGGGCATGGCACCTACCATACAAGCCGGATTTCACACTGCATATCTTTGGAAGTGTTCATGGTACAGTACTGGAACTTCGTATGGAGATATATGAAATCAATACCATACTCATGGAGAAAAGTAGGCTCTTTGAAAAGAGGGCATGGCAAAGTACAAACGTACTGACTTTTCCTTATCTTTGAATGTGTATATAATTCTTCTGTAGGTATGTTTGTGAGTGAAATCCTAAATGGCTGGAGGGATTTCAAAAAAGTTGTGTGTGTGTGTTTGAGTGAGTCTCTTTATAGTTTAGTTTCACAATTTAACCCGCCAGTTGGCGCTGGAGTTGAGTTATTACTAAAAATCTTTTTTTTTATGATCCGATTTGACGAATATTCAAAACATGTATTGGAAACGGGAAAGGAAGTCCAGTTGCAAAAAAGAGATGTGAGGTGATGCTGAGGTCGAGTTACTACTAAAAATCGACAAGTGAGAAAAGGTGCCGTGAATGTCAGGCCAAATCGACCTGTTTCACCATTGAGTATATCGAAATCTCGTGTATTACGATTGGCCTAATGGATGTGATTTGCTAATATTATTATGCGTTAGAGCTTCATTCGGACATACCAGGGTTGATTTGTGCAGTGGTAAATCTCAAACCACTACCTGCCGAAATACCTTAAAAGCCAGTTTAATAAAAGCAATTTAATGAAGGTTTATTTTTTTAATTGAATTTAATATAGAACCTGACAGAAAAAAAATAATTTTTCGCTTAAATTGCTTTCGTGAAACTGGGTTTTAAGGTATTTCATCTCAGTTTATGTATGTATATTGTATTTCTGTTGAACAAGGATACGCATCCATTTTGAAATTGCCACCAACTATAAGATAAAGTTTCTAGGGCAAATTCACTATAGATCCGGATCATTGTTGCCGCCGGGGAACTTATTCATGGACATAATACTTTCGTTAGTTTATTTAAGGCGGCAAACGACCACCAAACCATAATCTTAGCCGATGAATTTGCCAATGGATATCGTGGAATGTTGGAGAAAATGTTGGACCAAAACGATTAAATTAAAAATCTAATTATGGGAGGGACGAAGTTCGCCGGGTCGGCTAGTTAATAAATAATTAATGGTTGACTACCGAAAATTAGTTAGTTAATAACAAGTGATCCCAATAGCTTTTTGAGGTCTAAATTGAGAAAAAACTTTAGCACACCTTCAGAAACTATAATAAACAACAAAAACAAAGTGGAATGTTACACCCTTATTCTAGAACCCGAATTTTCGTAATTCGTAAGACTATGTTCAAACAGGCCAATTAGCTGAGGCAATTAAGCTTTAAATTGCGGTATTGAGTCTGGTGTTCACACACACGTCAGCTCCCCAATTAGCGATACGAAATCAGCTGTTAGATTACCTACAGTGATGGAAAAGTTGTTACAATCGTACCTTTATTTAGTTTGAAAGTAAATTCGGTACAAACACACAATTTTAGGTACATTTGGAACGTAGCCAAATAGCTTATCAGGAAATCAGTTCTTATTTTTACGGACATTTCAATGCATTTTCTGGTGCGGGCAACTGGTCTAATAGCTTCCCTCCTTTGTGAAGACGCACACAAATGAATCAGAAGAGTGGTCAAAGTAACGCAACTGTAGTTGATTTCGCCAGATAGATGCAAAATATTTCTTTTTAAAACGTCAGATCGAACAACTAGGAGGAAAGTGGTTCACCTTTTTTACAACATACTTTTGTCTCGCGCTGCTCCAAGAGATTCTTTTCATAGCCAAAAATTTGTTTAATGTGAGAATAGAAGTTGATATGGCATCGATGGGAATCGTTACTTCCTATTTTTCTTTCTATATAAATACATATCTACTTTTAGGTAAAGTTTCCGTAAATTAGGTACAATTTTATAATTTAATTTTCCATCCCTGATGGAATATCAGCTGTAAAATAGGACCAGAAACAAACAGCTGATTGCTCTTTGTTCAATAAACATACCTCCAAGTCAAAATTAAACATACCTGCAGTTGCATAGAGAATCTGACACAAATTGATTGTCAATTAATTATTAATTGGCAATTAATAATTTGAATTTTCGTATGATAAATTGTGTAACAATTAAGGCCTAAATTGGTGAAAAGGTTCTTAATTGCCAATAAGGTGCCTGTTTGAACATAGTCTAATTCGTAGCTACGTTACGAAAAACGAAAAATCGACATGCCAGCTCTCATTTGATTTTCGAAATCAGCTGTATGAAGGAAAAATTGGTTGATTTTACATATTTTGAGGAAAATTAAAGATTCTGATGCATTTGGAATTATAGCAGCGGAGTAAGAACGCGATATGGCAATGGATTCACAAAGGTATGCGTAGCTGTCGGGCATAGTAACCATGGACGCATCTATGTGTTGAATTGTTGAGCCACAAGCTATAATTCCTCCTATGCCTGAAGAACTGGTCCTCAATCAAGTTAATGCAATAACTGCTTCCAAGGCATTGAAAATATGCATTTTGTTAATCCACTACCTGGTTGCGCTTGCTTCTGCCTTCGGCCGCGCTTAGGGATTATAAGCCTTGCTAATGAGAATTCTCTTTTCTGTGTTGCCGGAGAAGAGGGCGGAAGCCCCTCTTATACACTTAAAGGTACACAACATTTATTGTGCATATAACTCGGCTACGACATCCACTGAATTTACAAAAAAAGTGCACGGTTAAAACCGAATTTATTAATAAACTAGAGCTCGGAAATTTGGAACCTTTGTTTTAAATGAAAGTCTAATCCTTTGACCATCCGTGCATGTTAAAGTTTTTAGATTCGGGTCATGTGTTCATGTACAAAAAACTAAACCGTACCCAAGTTTCTCGATAAAGGGCAACAAACATTCTGTTTTGTTCGTTCATATAAAGCAGTGGATAAAAATATACGTACATATGTACATGCAAAAAGCAAATTTATCTTTTTAAAAGCACACCACTAATGATTCCTGCATACACACATCGATTTACATCTTTTTGCTAAATTTTTATCTCGTTTCCGACACGGAATTGTTTTCGTACAAAATTACGCAAAAAAGCTGTCAACTTCTTACTCGTTCGTTTTTAGGCATGCCATTGTTACGAATTTCGAAAGTTCGAAGATACGATTCGGGTTGCAGCATACCATTTCTACGAATCGTAGAAAAATCCGAATACGAAAGTGTTGCAGAATGGGGGTGTTATTTTTTTGTAATACTTGGCTTTGAAGATGTTTCTTTCTTGCAATGGAATGTCAGAGAATGGGCAAATAATGATAATTACACAGACCAACAAAAATGAAAAAAAAATGTTGGTGCGGCAAATGTTAAAGCTATTTTTGATAGATAGATTTGATAGTGCTGATTACGAATCCGTAAGTACAAAGGATCCAACACGTACAGGTTTTGAGAAAATCGAGGTCAAAGTGTCAAAAAATCGGACTTTTGCAGTATTTGAGAAGCTCTAGCAAAGATTAAAAAGGTGATAGAACCTTCCACTTAGGCTTAGATTAAAGCAAGAACCCTCGACTACTATCCTTGAAAATACCATTCCTGCACATTAAATTTATGGTCACTTATAGTCATTTATTGAGCAGTAAAATTTGACTTTTGGAGAAGTTTGAGTCCCTACCGCAATTAAACAAAAGGTGATAGAACCTTCCACTTAAGTTTAAATTAAGGCTTGAACTTTCGAGTACAATCCCTCAAAATACCATCTCTTCATCTTGACCTCAAGATCACTTATAGTCGTTTATTGAACAGCAAAAACTGATTTTGGCAGCATTTTTTTTTCAATAGCACAATTTGCCAGCATTTTTTTTATTGTTCAACAAATGACTATAAATGGCCATCAAGTAAAGGTGCAGGGATGGCTTTTTTAGGGGCAGTAGCCTAGGGTTCTAGCTTTAAGTTAAGCCTAAGTGGAAGGTTCTACCACATTTTTACTCTTTGCTCGACCTTCTCAAATATTGAAAAAAACCCGATTTTTTGACACTTTGACCACGATTTTCTCAAAATCTGTACGTGATGGAATCTTTATAATTACGGATTCGTAATCAGCTCAAAAAAGTCTATCAAAAACAGATTTTACATTTGCCGCACCAACCCTGTGTTATGTATAAGCAACTGAAGACAATTATTGCAAAAATCATTCATATCTTCATAACTGTACTTTTTCTAACATCTTTGAACTTTTTTCGGTGCTCGCTAACTGTTAAAGTAAAGTTTGTTGTTGCTTTTCGTTTCTGGATAAGATATTGTTGTACTCTTGAACAAGAGTCACTCCACTTTTTGCGATGTCAAAGGAAAATCTCTTTTGGTTGCTTTGATCGGTTTGGACTAACCCCTGTTGTTCTTTTTTTAGTTTCTCTTCATTTTGGTATGATCGTCCTATCCGGGCTGCTTTGTGCTATTTCCTTCAGTGTTTCATCGTACAGTGGTAGGCGTTCCTACACGTAAATTGGAACGATTTTAATCCGCCCACATAGCCCCAAAAGTTAAAAAAGTCTTTTAACTCTAACAAATTACAAGTGCGGATGTTTTTGTAGTTGTATTACAGTTTGTGAAGGTGTGCTAAAGGTTCTTCTCAATTTTTACCTCAAAAAGTTAGTGGGATCAATAATTATCAAATAACTAATTATCGCTAGTTAACCATTAATTATTTATTAACGCGAAAAAATGTTTACATAAAATTTTAGATTAGTTGATTTTATGGTCTTTAGCAATGGTATGTGCAAAATTTCAGACATTTAGTTCAATATTTGTGGTAAATAGACGATATTTGTGACGACGATGTATTTCGGGTGCGCGATATGGTAAAAATTGAAAATCGCATTGAGCAACCCCTAAACGGCCACCGATTTCGCTCAAATTCTCAGCAACATGTTGCTTTCAAAGATTTTGATCACCGCACATAAATTTAAAAATCGTTTTTTTTTTAATCAGTCTATTGTACATACACATATATGTACATATGTACATTTTAAGCTGTTATACATGCATGCAATGGATTTGAAGAGGTGTTTTTTAATTTGTGAAAATTGTGCTGTGTTTACCCACTTACATATGGTAAAAGTTCATTCGGCGCCATGCCACTCATGATAACCAAGTAGCGTAGGATGACCTTGAGGTTGTTTGGCCAGAATTGGCAGAGTGTGCCCCAAAGTTCTTCAACGTCACGGGGATGTGAATCCGAAAACTACAAAATATACCACAAAATATAATACATAATTAAATTAATATGCTTGCCAGCAAAGGATTAGTGAATGGAATGAAAACAAATGATTATAAACTCATTATAATTACAAAAGCGTTGGAGTTTTTAAGCCAAAATACACCTTCCGGATCATGATCTTATTTTTCGACGAAACTCATATACATACATATCGACCCCTGATTGCTATTTTATCGGCAGCGACAAAAGATAAATTCTAAAGGAGAGTTTTTTTGAATTCTCCCTTAAACAGTGTAAAAACTTATTTGGATTTAAATCGAAAACAACATTATTGAATGCTCGCTTTCTTTTATTTTTTGCATACCCTATTGTCTAAAGGGGAAATGGCGTTTACGATATTTTTCTTGAACATGCTGAGAGCAAAGTTATCAAAGAATTGGCGCTTGCGATAGTTTTTATGTTGCATAATCTGGACATTTAAAAAATAAGCAGTGCGAGTACTTTAAGGATTGTTTGAAAAAAGCTGAATTTTAAGTCAATTAAATAGTAAACCACTAAACCATGGGTGGGCAAGGCTATTATTAGAAATGAAAAACATTAATTTTATTATTATTCTAATGTACGTGTAAGATAGATATTAAAGAAAATTTAAAAGATCCCTTTAGCCAAATTTACAAAATCCAAAATACAACAGAAAATTTGCAGAAACTTGAAAGTTCGACGAACAGCTGATAGAAATTTTGTTAAGTATCGAGATCTAAAACTATTCAGCTACAGAATCAAATTCATCAGCTGATTGGATATGCTAAAGATAGTATTTCAATTATTGAGAGTGGAAATAATAGTTTTATTTATAGTAAAAATCGAGTCCGATACGTCAAACGTGCTGGAATGACAGTTAAAATCTTGACATAAACCACGGAATGATTCGTTTAGTTCAAAATTAGTTTTGCATGGCTTTAAAAATAGAGGTCGAAAGTGTCTTGACACTCGAGAAGGAACATTAAAATTTACCTCAGCCAGGAGGGCCGGGCTATTAATCAAGCCTGTCATTAATTTTACGATAAATATTATACCTAGCATTTCTCTACGACTTGCGAGTGTAGGCAAATTTATGAGATTGTAATCTGAATCCCAGTTAAAATTACGCAATGCAATTGATTTTGGATTGATTCAATCCTTTCTGAATGAACTTGGTAGCGGGGATTCCAAACAATAGATCCGTATTCTAGTATAGGTCTAACTAAACTGGTAAAAAGAGCTTTTGTAACATAAGGATCTTTGAACTCTTTTGACCATCGCCTTACAAATGCAAAAACGCCTTTGGCTTTATTGACTGAAACATTAATATGATGGTTGAAATTGAGTTTGGAATCCATTGTGATAC
>NW_023458568.1:16539551-16561535 GCF_013731165.1 Rhagoletis pomonella | reverse complement strand
ATTGGATACCTGCTCCAGATTATAATTTGATATTAAATAAACAGCTGATTGAATAGCCCTCCGAGAGAAACACATAACTTTAAATTTTTGAAGGTTTAGTGGCATATAGTTTGTATTACTATAGTTCAGTTTGTATTATTATAGTTCAGATCCGCTTGTAACAAAGACCTTTCTTCGATAGAGGACAATGTTTTAAAAAGTTTCACATCATCGGCATACATTAAAATTTTTGAATGTTTTATTATAGAAGAAATATTATTAATGAATATCAGGAACAGAATCGGACCAAGGTGGCTTCCCTGAGGATCTCCTGAAGAAACTTTAATGGTGTTGGAAGAACAATTATTAACAGGGAACGGATTTTTAGGACCTAGAAACCTATAAAAAAGGCAAAATAAAATAACGAAATAGGCTTGAAAAGGCAAAACAAAATATCGAAAAAGGCAGGAAAAGGAACTAGGTGTTGCAAAAAAGGCAAAAAAAGCAAAACCAAATAGCGAAAAAGGCAGGAAAAGGCACTAGGTATTGCAAAAAAAGCAAAATATGGCACTAAAAAAAGACAGAAAATACAAAGAACAATCAAAAAATACATTTATTTTAGAAATGTTTATATTACAAGTAAAAAGAGAAAAACAATGAACTAGTTTCATTATATGAAAAATTTGTACTTTGAATCTTTGACTATTTTATCCTTTCGAGTTTCTAACTAATAAAACTTTAATCTGTATAGTTGTAGTAACATTGAACCACAAGGTGCATTTTGAAGTTTTCTGGCAGCGTTTTCATTCGATTTTCGCGAAGAAAAGCCTTGAATGTACTAAATGTGCGCTCGACGTAAGTTGATACAAGTGGAGCCCAATTTAAATATGGAACGTTTGAAACGTTCATATTATCAGGAATAAGGGCGTTTCCCTCGCCCTTTACAATTTTATCCACACCCCTTATTGTCTCAAAGCCCACGTTAGCTGAGAAAACGGCTTTGAATTTTTCCAACACCAATTTGGCAAGAGGTCCCTGCGCTTCTATAAGCCGCATGGGCATGTGTATATTTTTTAATCTTAAAAAAAAAAAATTGTAAATGCTATAATCGCTTTTTTAAAGGTAGAAAAGGCAAGAAAAGGCAAATATCTTAAAAAAGGCAAATATCTTAAAAAAGGCAACATCAAATGTGTATATATGGAATCAGGGAAAGCTAAATCGTGGTCATTCTTAATCGAATATACTCTATCTCTTTAGCAGAAAATAAGGCAATTTCCATAAAATAAGTTCCCTGATTATTAACAATAACTCTTTGTGTTCTATCAGAGAGGTAAGATGAGATCCATTGAAGAAGACTGGGCTGAAAGCCGATTAGGTCGAGTTTACGGATGAGTAACGAGTGACATACTTTGTCAAAAGCTTTACTGAAATCGGTGTATATTACGTCGGTATGAGCATTTTCTCTTAAACCGTTTGAGACATGAGTTGTAAACTCCAATAAATTAGTCATAGTAAATTTTCCTTTAGAAAACCCGTGTTGAGATTGTGTAATTGAAGAAGATATAGAATATGTCAGCTGGTTAACAATAATTGCTTCGAATAATTTGGGAATAGCGGAGAGTTTCGCTATGCCTCGATAGTTTTCTATAGAGGACCAGGCTGACGGAAAAACGCCATGTTTAAGTGACAAATTGAATAGAGTTGTTAAAGGCTCGCAGATGTTCTCAGCGCAGTTTGTAAGAAAACAGGTCGGAATATGATCAGGTCCAGGCCTAAATGACGGTTTTAAGGTTTTTAAATAGTGTAAAACTTCATCGGAAGATATTACTGGAATATAAGCAGTATGGATTGGACAAAGCTCGTACGGATAGTCTCCACTTTTAGGGAAGTCTACAGAATAATTGGACCTAAAGAACTGAGCAAACATGTTGGCAATGAGTTGGCTGTCGCTAGATACAGTGTTGCGATAATGCATAGCGGACGCAAAACCATGTGCCTTACGCTTTGAATTTACGAAACCATAAAATGATTTAGGATTGTTAATTAAATTCTTCTTAATTTTTTATAAATATGCAAAGTAGCTATGCCGCAAAACTGAGTACCTTAGGTAATCACTGTGTAAGCCCGTTCTTTTATACAGTTTAAAAGAGTGCGACTTTTTATTTTTAAATTTTTTAAGCTCTTTAGTGAACCATAATTTTATTGGTTCTTCATGAACAATATTACGTTTTGGCACATACTTTCGAAACAAATTGAAAACAGTATCATTAAAGTTCTCAACGCTACGCTCCACGCCATCTCTATATATTGGCCAAGATAACTTTGAGAGTTCTTTGTTAATTTTCCTGAAATTTACTTTCGCAAAAACATATCTAGTACTTGAACTTGACTTATTATTATGTATTTAATTTATGATTTCGTAGCTTAACTCAAGAGCAGGATTGTATGCATCTTCCGGCAAAACTAGGGGATCACACCGATTAATAGAGGCCTTCGGAACATAATCAACGTAAACTAGATCCAAGACCTTTCCAAACTTATTTGGACATATATTTATTTGTTTGAGGCAAAGTTCCTCCAGAAATACATTGTAACTACCTCTAGATGAAACTGGTACAACATCGGTGTCAATGATGTTCCACGAAATGTGTGGCAGATTTAAATCGCCCAAAACAATCATAGAATCGGATGCCGTAAGCATTGTTTACGGTCTCAAGTAAAGAAACTAGCTGCATATATACTGATACGGCAGAATTAGGAGGGATGTAACAAAGAGCTAAATAAATATAAGTCTTTCCAGCCTGTACACGTATACATTTAAATTCGGTATATTCAATAACAGGAAGACTAACTTCCTCGGATGGTATCGATGAATGCACCGCAAAAAGAACACCACCGCCGATTCTGCCCACGCGGTCACTCCTGTATATTTGATATTCATTTGGAAGAATTTCGGAATTAAAAATAGGAGGTTTGAGCCATGTTTCGGTCAAGGAAATAATATTATAATTGCAGTCAAAACCTTTTAAATATAAGTCAGTTAATTTGGTATTCAAACCTCTAACGTTTTGATAGTAAATACTTAAATTAGACTTGCGAGCTAGTTTTTTGAATCCGAATTAAGATTAGAAATTTTAGCTACGTTATTATTACTTTTATTAGGTTTATACTCAAACTCGCGAACAAACGCCCCGGTCGGCCAAAATGAACTATTTAGTAGTGAATAAAAATCTTCTACATCAATTTTAAAAGATGAAATATCGCGATCGTATTTAAAATTAAATTTACGAATAGTTCTAATTTTAGTCGATATGTATGGCTTTATATCATCCGAAGAAGTATCTTTAGCAAATCTAGAGATAAAGATTGATCTTCTCGGAGGAATTACAACCAACTTCTTTGTAATGATGTCTGATGTGCGGGGCTCCGAATTATTCGGAGGAACTAAGTTAGACAGTGCAGCATGAGATGTTGATGGCAACACTGTTAAATCAACGGTTTGACTATTTTTAGAAGTAGACCTAGTGGATATGGCTTTAGATATCGGAGGCTCCAATGCCTGAGGGCACGAAGAAGATAGATTAATAAGTTCCAAGGACTGGGATGGAGGATTTTTTTACTAGAATCCGCGGCTGTCTTTTTAGGTGGACTAATAACACGCCCACCTTTATTTTCTCGGCTATCCTCAGAGTGTGGAGGGATGTCGAGACAAGTGAAAGACCTACAAATTTTTTCGTAATGCTTAAATTTCTCAACAAGCACCGACAGATCCTTCCCGATCTCAGAAAAACCATTCCTGGACTGTCTAAAGAATTTAAATAAATCAACTTCGGTTGATCAACATTTTTGACAAGACCAACGAGGACCCTTACCTTCGTTAATAGCGTCTAATACTCTACCGCTCAAACCAGCAATCCCATCGCGGAGCCAGCATGACACATAGGAGTCGCTTTTAACGTGGCAATTGGTGCAAATACACGACATGTTTAAAATTATATTTATTTTTAGGTTTTAGAAGCAAAAAAGCAAAACAGTTTTGAAAACGATGTATTAATCAGTGAACCAATCAGCTGGCAAATATCAGTTGGAAAGCTATGTAGCGAACAGTTTTAAATGCACTGTATATTTGACACCTAATAAACACAACGCAAACAGCTGTGACAAAGATGAAACAGCAGAAATGACAAAAAGAGCAAAATCAATGTGCACAAACGAAAACAATTGTACAACAACAATATATTATATGAAACAAAATACTCGGCACATGCAATTAAGAATATCAAGTTAAATTAATCAAATTCACAGGAAATTTTGATGTTTTACTTATCTTTAAATTGTGCACCAGAAGTTTATTAACACTTTTTTTAATTTTTTACTTTAATAAGCATAAACAGCTTTATAAAACACCAAATTTAAACAGATCACAGAAAAACACAGCTTCACAGCTTGACGTTTGCGTTTTGTTTACATTCAAAAGAATAAAAATGAAGTTTTATCCTGACACAGTTTCCTGACTAAACGAATAATTACTTATTTCTTACAAGTTTACTTAGTCGCATTTTACTTTTTTAACTTCCAAACCATCAAATTCAATTTAGCGATTTGCGTAAATTCCTACAAGCTGTTTTTGATCAACTGTTTTCCTGTTGGCAAATTACTATTGGCAAAAATTTTTCCACCATAAACTAGCAGCTTTCCCCCAAAATGAAATGTCATTTTGCTCTCTCAATTTCCCCTACTTTGCAAGTTTTTTGCTTACGCGAACACAAAAAGCTGATAGGTTTTATAACATTCAATAATTATCAGGTACGCGAATGCAAATAATTGTGAACGGTATTTTTACTTTACGAATTTCATTGTAGAGTACAAGACCCACAGTTATACGTACCAAGAATTGAAAATATACGACACGCAGCTGTTTTCAACAGCGGATATTTTAAATCTAGTACACGGTTAAAAATGTCGGTTTTAATTTTAAACTTTTTGGACTACATATATGACCAAACTAAATTCAGTTTCAAATACAAACCTTCTTGGAGGTTAAAAACTAAATTGCCCACATCTACATAAACTCTTTCTTTTTTTCATCAGAATCGTTAACGGTTGAAGTATCTTGAAGGTTTACAAAAAGAGATAATATTTCCTTCTCTAACGGCGGTTTCACACGGGTTTTTTTATCAAGACTGGGCCAGAGCCTAATATTCTTTCATCACACGATTGGGCTACCAAGTTACACCAAATTTTATGTTACTAATATGTGTTTTAAAAGTGAAACAAATTTGATCATAAATATGATTTTTTAGGATAGCTCTTAATCCCTGAGCCACCTATCGGAAGACAAACACACTGGTCCTTCTAACAAAACAACAATCATTCAATGCGATTTTAAAATCTGGGAGAAATTGGTTCCCAATTGAATGATTCTTGCGATTTTATATGTGTATAAAATTTCATTACATTAAAATAAGTGGTTGCAGAGATAACCGATATGAGAATTTTAGTTTGTATGGGCGGTGTCACGCCCCTTTTTCCAAAATCTACGACTCTTCGCCATAAGTACGATATTGACAACATATGTTGCTGTGTCAAATTTCAAGACGTTGGCATATGCGATTCCAGAGATAAGCGATATGAGAATCTCAGTTTGTATGGGCGGTGCCACACCATCGGTATTGACAACATATGCTGCTGTGTCCAATTTCAGGATGTTAGCATAAGTGGTTCCAGAGATAAGCGATATGAGAATTTCTGTTTGTATGGGAAGTGACACGCCCACTTTCCCAGTACCTACCATTTTTCACCGTAAGTAGGGTATTTACAATCTATGAATATGTGTTAAGTTTCAGTTCCCCAGAAAAATTTGTTTTATAGATATAGTGGTTTTCAGATTTTAGGCTATATGTCAGATGCCACGCCCCCTATGTATCGGGATTAACATTTCTGGATTAGACGAAGTTATATCGTTTAAATCGGTATATGTTTCATTGGAATCGAGCCAACGGTGCTTTTAAAAAAGGGATTGCAAAATTTTCTTGTGGCGTATTTATATATAGAAACCCAAATTTTTGACGGCGCACTTGTTGCCGAAATTCAAGCAATAGCAAAGCTTTATGTTGCATTTCCAGTACCTTTTCTTTTAATTTCAAAAACTCGAACCAGTAATTTTTAAGCAAAAAACAAAACCGACTTCAAATCTCATATAAAAATTTAGGAGTACCGTTAATTTTTTCATATTGTCTGATCGAAACCAGATTAGTATGGGACCACCTCTGAGATTCTACCTTTCCGATGCAAAAAGAATTTTCGAAATCGGAAATCGGTTGACGTGGTCCAAAGTTATGCGGTAACATACATAAAAAAAAAATAAAAAAAATAAAAAAAAATAAACATTCCGATGAATTGATAACCTCCTCCTTTTCTTGAAGTTGGTTAAAAAGGGTTTATGAAGTATGCAAACGTACATTTAAATAATTTCAAATCGGCAAATCTTTTTTCAAAATCTGCTTCTAAATCATGTGCAATATTTTTTTCTAGCCATGGAAATGAAATAATTTTTTTTTGAGATCATGAATAGAAAGGCGTATTTAGCTTCAAAACTTAAAATAATTTGCGACAAATCAAAAACATCTTTATTCTCTCCTTGTAGAGACAAACTAAAGTTTTGCAAATGTTCCACCATATCGGTAAAGAACATTAAGTCAGAAAGCCAATTTTCATTCTCCAATTGCGGGTAATGTTCCGATCTCAATTTGCTTATGTGTACATGAAAGAAATAAAATAAAAAACAACACAATTGAAAAGAATGTCTAGCAAAGAAATATGGATTTTAAAAATTAAAAAGAGCAAAGGGAAAGTAAAAAGAGCCGCACTTTGCTAAGCAAAGAGCCGCATTTGGCTCAAAGAGCCGCGTTTGCCCACCGTTGGTATAAACACTGCCAATCAGGAGAATAAGCTAAACATATTTTGAACTTTAACAGGCTAACCTAATATTCGCGGCTTGCGTCTTGGTACGGACGTCGTCGAATTTGTAGGCTATGGGGGCGATCGCCCCCTCCCCCCACGACCCCATCACCCCCCAGATCTCGAAAAAGAAAAATTTCGGATAAAATATATTACCTCAAACGAGAAATTTGAAAAAAAAAATTTTAAAGTTTTTTTTATTTTAATCTTCAATCGTAACCATTTTTAGGCTTGCACAAGATTATTTATAGAATAAGAAATCGAGTAAAACTCTTCGTCAACGTGAAAAATAAAAACAATGGGTATGTAGATACTATCAGGCCGATTCTGAACAGGAGCTCCCTAGGAGTTTTCTCTCTTTTCAATTTCCTCTCATCATGAATAAAAATTCCCTGCGGATTTTTTTTTATATGAAATGGCGGAGTTAAGCTGTCAAAAAAGTATCAAACAGCTCTTGCGAAGTTTGAATTTTCTCCTTCCAAATTTTCGGGGAAAATGCTACTTCCTGGGAGTTAATTATTGGAGGAGTTAATTATTGGAGGATTTCTTTCTCGGGAGAAAAAAAATTCCCGAAGAAAAAACTCCCTGGGAGTATTCAGAATTGGGCTGTGTTAATGTATTACCTTGTTTATACCTACCCAAGAACCGCATTAACAAAAATCTGATTTGGCTCAACACATATTCCTTTCAAGCAATTATACCTGTGTCGTTAAGGCGCACTCGCTGAAACCGTATTGAAAAGTAAACCAAATTTGTTATTTTTTATTCGATATTTCTTAAATAATTAATTTGCGCGGTGGACCGAAATGGAAGCGAACAATAATTCAAATTTGTTAGAATAATAATTCAAATTTAAAACGATCTGCATAAAGAAAACCAGCCTTTTTTCACTTCGCGTCAAGTGAGTGATGTGTTTATACCTGCTTTCTAACCGATGTGAGAATTAAAAAAGAGATTTGAAAACAAATTCGAGTCAATACACTATTGAATTTCTGAACGTATTGAAAGTTGGTTTATGCTTCCGTTTTGAATCACCTTGAGCTGGGTCAAAACGCTTTATGCGTTGGTATAAACAAGGTATATGTCATTTAAAATGCAACATTTAACACTTTCGAACATATTTCTTCGAAGAGCGTTCATGCTATCGCATTTAGCAAATGTACATTTACGCGAGTTCGATATCGTATGCTTTTGACAAACAGCCGTGTTCCAGTAGCTTATTCAGATCCGTATCTATTACGATCAATTCTCACGCAGAAGATAATGTGCAAAAAACCCTACTGAAAAGGAAAAAACAAATTTTAAACCAAAAATTCAATACAAAAACTTAATTGTTTTAACCATAACCGAACATTTGTTTGTGTATATATTCATTTGTCGGAACTGTCAATTAAAATTTCCTCACTTAATTAGGAAACAAAACAAACAGAGTCGATCACAAATTGATCCATATTTCTATCAGCATCACATCGATGTTGAATTTGCTTAACTTTTCTTTATCCAAATAATGTAAAATAATAAATGAAATCTCGATCGGCGATCACTGAAACGAAGCAAGCCACCGTATACTCGAAAAAGCAATGTTGCCACTTTCGAATCGAAATTTGGAAGGTCACAGGGTTGCTTTTAGCATTTAGATTCTTAATGCAAAAAAGGAGTTGCATTTAGGTGACGAATTTTGTATGGATAAATGTACATTTAGAGTAGCATTTAGAGCTACATGCGCTAAATGTGCTTTTACGCGTAAGCAAAAACAGCCCATAACCAGACATTTGTATGCGCATAAAAATATTAATGACTTGAAAAATATAATAAAGATTAAAAAGTTAAATTAAAAAATTAAAAATTAAAAGTTTACTTCTCCAAGCGCCCTCGCTTGACTTGAATCGTGCTAGCGAAGCAGTCAATGGCACTGTGAATATTCTTCGAAATTATGGAAATTGGATTTTGACATTTTCCTTCCTCGGAGAGCGAATAGGCAAAATGTTCGGCTAATTATCTTGCGTCTAACGCTGAAGATTATTATCGAAAGGCAATATTTATACCACTATTGGATAATATTTTGCTCGATCTCCGATTGCCGAAAGAGACATTAAACATTTTTGATTTGAACTTATTACTTCCATCTAAAATTGGGGAATATAATATGCCTGACGAAAAAACTAATGCTATCGAACGCGTAAAATCGCTTGGAAAACGATACAAACTTTTCTTAGAAAAAGACGAAATCAATTTGAAAGGAGAGTATAAAGTGTGGTTGGAACTATGTACAAATAAGGAAAGCGAAAAGCCATTCCCAAAATCAGCAGCAGAAGTTCTTGGTAAATGCGACGAATATGCTTTTCCATTGATTAACAAACTTCTCCGCAATCTGTTCACACTTGAAGCTATTAACGCTACGTCCGAAAGAAGTTTTTCAACCCTTCGCCGGTTAAAAACATGGTTGCGTAGTACCATGAATGAAGAAAGACTGATAGGTCTAGCACTTTTACACGTACACTTAGATATTGAAATTGACACTGAAAGGATAATAGAAAGATTCGCAAAAGGAAAGCGCAAAATTGAATTTGCAATTTAAATTATTACAATAAAAATTCTGAATAAGTTGTTAAGTTACTTAATTATATCCTTCATTTTATTAATATTGTAAGCAAGATATAAATATATACTAGCTGTACCCTGCCACGCTTTGCTGTGGCATATTCTTGGTATATGGATGATAAATTATTAACGAAACAAAGCATACGTTTCATCTGGGTTTGGTTATGTAATAAGTACTTGTGTGCTTGTTGTTTTTCCATTCGCTGCATAGGTATCAAGGATATTTGGTTTGCCGACACAGGAACACGCAACATCTGAGAAGCAATCCGCATCTAAATCTAAACCATAATTTTCCAAAGTTCGACCTGGAGCATTATTGATTGTGATTCCGAATGTCAATCGAATTGGGAATCTTTTAAATTTAAATGGTGTATCGGTCGGAATCATGGGAATGCTTCACCTTTGAAGGGCCATGTTAAAATCTCTGCTTACACTACTTTCTTCATCAATTTCTTAAGTGCGAGTCACGTGCCGTTGCAAAGTTTTGGCTGATTAATATTCGCAACATGATAATTGCCACACCTATTTTCAATTTCAGTATCAAAATCAATCGAGTTCAAAAATTCCGTTGGATCGTCTTTTTCCACAACGGTGTTTATCGACGAATATGCTATTTCCTCACGTTGAATGCTGAATTGAATAACATTAGTGGTATTCACCAAAGTGAGCAAGTGGCCTGGCGGTCTGGTAAAAGAGCAGATCAGCTCAAGCAACGACTGTTGTCAATACCACTATTATTTATTTGATAGACATCCTCATTCTTCGCAGCAAGAATAGCCCGTTCACTGAGCCAATCGTGATTCCTATAATTAATTTTCTTAATAAAGAAACATTCTTTCGATCAGTTCTCCTTTCGATGTTTCTAAGTAGCAAAAATTATCAGGCCATAAAATTCGTCGTAATCTCTCATTGACTGGCAGCTTTCCGTTCCCAATGTCCAGTAATTGTCGCGAGAATACCTCGGCTGCAGTGTATGTATGTTGACCTTGTCGCAATGTTGAATATTTCAGGTAAGCATTTACATATCTCGTCCGCTAGTGTTAATCGAGAAATTACAGACAATGTTTGCGTAAAATCTCCTGCGAGCAATATCAATGCATTCCCGAATAGTTGAAACTTTCCACGCGAATCTCGCAACAATCGATCAAGAATCTCAAGCGATTTTTTATGTGCATCGTGCACTCATCCCAAACAATGAGTTCAAATTCTTGTAATACTTTTTCCGTGCCGGATGTTCAGGAAATATTGCACGTGGGAGTTTCGATGATTTATTTGTTCAATGACAGCTCAAGAGCTGAATTGGCAATGCTCTCACCTGGTAACAATGTCGCAGCAATTCCAGACGAAGCGATAGCTAAGGTAATGTAATTTTTTGATCGAACCGTTGCCAGAATCCGTCTGATAAGGAATATTTTCCTAGTTCCTCCTGGCGCATCCAAGATGATGGTCCCCCAATTCCGTCATTAATCAGTTGTATATTCTTCTTCTACGTTGGCTTTGTAACCGCATAAGCCATTTTGGCCGAGCTCGACAAAACACGTCAGTCATTTCTCTCTGTGCCAACTTGGTCTCTCCATTGCAGTGGGGGCTACCTATTCCTCTGCTACCACCAGCGGATTGCGAGTTAAATTCTTTCACACCTGAAACTTCGGTTCCTATTGGAACGACATGTCTAAGCCAGAGGAGCCGCTGCAGTTTCATTTCCTGCACTATGTACATTTTGTTGTAAATCTCATACAACTTATCGTCCCATCGTCTACGGTAATCCCCGTCGCCCACGCGTAGAAGCCTGTAAATCTTCCGTAAGATCTTTCTGTCGAATACTCCAAGACACGTCTCATCGAATGTTGTCATTGTTTAAGTTTCTGCGCCATATAACAGCTCGGGCATGATGAGTGACTTATAGAGTGCGGTTTTTGTACGTCGAGAGATGACTTTACTCCCGAATTGCCTACTCAGTCCAAAGTTGCACTTGTTGGAAAGAGTGATTCTGCGTGGGTTTTCGGTGCTGATATTTTTATCGAAGATAATGCCGGTTCCCTAGTAAACGAAATTCTCCACTTTCCCGAAATTATAACAGTAACTGTAACTGTTAACAGTTACGTGGGTTCCAAGGCGCGAATGCGCTGACTGTTTTTTATGACAGAAGATACTTCGTCTTGTCCTCGTTTACCACCAGGCGCATTCGCTTTGCGTCCTTATCCAGCTTGGAAAAGGCAGAAGAGACGAAGCGATTTTTGTTACCGATGAGGTCGATGTCATCGGCACATCCCAGAAATTACACGCTCTTTTAAAAAAATGTTCGTGCATGGTTCAGTTCTGCAGCTCTTATTGTCTTAACATTTGCATCATGCGATTGTAAATGCCCTGCCCGTTCTGCTTTCGCTTTAATTTGGGAATCCTTGATTGGGAATAGGAGTTCGGAATAGTAATGATAATCATAATCGTAATAATATTATCTCATGTTATTCAAAATTTCTTTACTCGCAATATACATAGTAGGCTATGGCGACCCCAAACGAAATTGTTTACGATTAAAAGTTAACTGATTTATAATGCTAGGAAATGGTGTCCCCAATTTTAAGTTTTCATTAAGTATTTTTTAAACTGCTTTCATGCGATAGTTTTTTTTTCGTTACTCTTATCATTTTGTTTTTTGTTTCAGTAATTTTTAGCCGACTTCAAGAAAAGGAGAAGGTTATCAATTCGTTGGAATATTTTTTTTATGTAAGTTACCGCATAACTTTGGACCACGTCAACCGATTTCCAGGTGATCGCATACTAATTTGGTTTAGATCCGATCATCGGGTCATGAAAAAATTAACGGTACTATTAAATTTTTATATAAGAACTAGCAGAGCACCCGACGTTGTTCGGGGTAAACAAATCATAATGTAAAACAGTAGAACAAATATTCAGTTCAGCATAAATTAAAGGAGACAAACTATTTTCTTTCTGTTTAAATTAAGGAATCCTTATGAACCATACTTTTAGCTTTATCGTGCTTCAACTACTATATATTTGTTATCATTTTCTGTACTACAAATCTTGTTTCATTATTAATAGATCGAATTTTTAAATTAAAATTTGTCTACTATGGTACATTCCGTTTATCTGCCTATTCGCTTAGCTGTTTTAGTGTAGCTCCACTTTGTCGTTAGAATGCTTATTTCGGAAGGAGATTTATTCAGTATGAATGAACATTTTCCGCTTAACAGCATCGCGGGATAAAAAAAAACGATTTAATCTTCGAAATGGTATAAAGACTGTAAGACACCGTTTTAAATATTCGAGTGATATACATAATTGATGAATACATACAACATACATATATCCCCCTTTTACAAACTCATTTACATATATATACTTTACTCTAAACAACTCTCATATATATGTATGTCTGCATACCAAATTTCAAGTTCATGTGAATTAAGGTTACCAATTTATGGCTGACTAAAAATTCAACGCCTATGCTCCACGTTCCCTTTTACATACTCATGTATACAAACCTTACTATAAGCACCTACCACGGATATGTATTCATACCAAAATTCATCATATTTCACGCCTGTGGGCGTTCTTTCAATTTCTTATTTATATATACCTTACTATAAGCACCTACCGTAGATACGTCTCCATTAGGGTGGTCCAACAATGCATGTGAAAAAGTAAAGTCGGAATTTTAATGCTTTCACCCCCTAGGATTGTTCTATACCGAAAAAATATACTCCTGTTTTTTTTTTATTTTGAAATCAAGATTCCCAGTAATAATAACCAATTGCTTATTTAACCATTTTTTCATCGCAACTATGATTTATAGGTCCGCCAAAAACCACAAAATCCCCGAAAAATGCAAAAGGGGGACCAATAAAAAATCGTTAGTATTATAAAATGGCCAAATAAGTAATTGGGTATTATTACTGAAAGGCTCTCTTCAGAGCTTTCCGATCGAAAAATATTGATTTTCAAGAATTCTATACCATTTTCACGAAAAATTGTTTTTTTCCCATATAAAAATACATGGAAAACTTTGAGCGTTTCGAGTGACCTCTAAATATTTTTTGATTTCAAAAAAAATAGGAGTATACTTTTTCGATATAGAACAATCCTAGGTGAGCATTACAATTCCCACTTTACTGTTGGACCACCCTAGTCTGCATACTAAATTTCAATTTTATGTGACATATGGTTACGAAGTTATAGCTGATAAAAATTTTCACGATTACGGGATGAGCCACGCCTCCTTTTATAAAATCATTCTGTATACCTTACTATAAGCCCCTGCTGTAGATATATTTGCACTCCAAATTTCAAGATGATGTGGCTTATGGTTCCGAAGTTATATTTGCTAAAATATTCCACGCCAATGGGATGCGCCGCGCGCACTTTTATGAACTCATTTATGTACCTTACTATTAGCGCCTACCATAGATATGCCCGCATACCAAATTTCAAGTTCTTGGGCCTTCTGTTTCCGAAGTTAAAGCTGATAAAAAGGTCCACGCTTGTGAGATGTGCCACGCCCCTTTTTACAAACTCATGTATACATAGCCTACTATAAGCACCTACCGCAGATATGTCTGCATACCAAATTTCTATTTCATGTGACTTATGGTTTTAATGTTATAGCCAGCGTTGCCATTTTAGCCGTTTTCCGGCTAGATTTAGCCGGTTTTGATAGCATCTAGCCGGAGAAAATTCGATCTAGCCGGCAGCCGATTTGTTAGCCGGTTTGTAAAAAAAAGTTAGCCGTTTTTTGCCGATTTTACTATTTGCCTAATTTTCAGGTGCAAAAAGTAAACAAGTTGTTCGAAAGCAATAATGCAGACCCAATGAAGATTTTTAATGAACTCAATGTTTTACTTTCGCATCTATGCTCCCTAGTGGTTATTAGCGCGGACACATTTGATCCTATATGCTCCCCGTTGGAACCATACCTTGCTCCATTTCCTCAGTTTTATCACAGTTTTGAAGAGTATTTAAAAACAAAAGTAAGCACAAACGCTTTTGACCACGAAGCCGAGAAAATAATTCGAGAAAATGGTCGCTATTTTATTATCACTTTAATAAAGGAATTACGCCAACGCCTCCCTACAAATATCGCCACACTAAAAAAAATTGACTTTTTTCGGTTGGAAATGCATTAAGAGTATTTGTTCAACTACAGCAACAAAAACACAAATATAATGCCGACGAAATAACATCCATAGAGATGCAATGCAACGGTTAACGTTACATACCTGGAGTAATTTAGACTCAACTGTAAAATTTTGGGCCGAAGTTTATCAATTTCGAAATGCCCTAGGAGAAAACCCTTTTGCTGACCTTTCCAACCTAGTTTTTAGTTTTCTTGTTTTGCCTATAAGTAATGCAGAAGTAGAGCGAATATTTAGTTCAATGAATATAATAAAAACTAAGCAAAGAAATCCAATGTGCGTTAAAACGTTAAACGCTATTTTATATATAAGATACGGTTTAAAATGTGAAGAAAAATGCTGCCATAATTTTACTGTAGCTGACGATCTCTTAAAATTAATGAATTCATGTGATATATACAATAGTGATTCATTTGATGATGAGGAATATACACTCGATATAAATTAATGGTGTTAACTAGTCTTTCCTTTCTTGCGATTTATTTAAATAAAGCATGTGAATTTTCACTAAAACATTTTAGCCGTTTTTAGCCGCTTTTTTTTGCCAATCTAGCCGGTCGGCCCAAAAAGTTCTGGCAACACTGGTTATAGCTGATAAAATTTACACGACTATGGGATGTGCCACGCCTCCTTTCACAAACTCATGTATATATGTATATAGCACCTACCGTATATATGTATGTCTGCATCAGGGGCGCACCCAGGAATATATTTTAGGGGGGGTTTTATATTTCTGAAGATATATCACCGGAAAATACTGAAAATTTGCTTGATAATACGCTCTTTAAAATACATTTATGCAAGTTTTATGTACAGTACACTCTAAAAAATATTTGTTCAAATTTGCGCATATAAAGATAGGTAACCAGTTTCCTCTCTTAATGAATGCAAATTTAAACACTGCTTGCTTACTTTTACTTATCATATGTGTGGCGTAGAACAAATTTCAAATTTGGTTTTTGAGTTTTAAACATTTATTGTTCACATTTTCACAGTTTACACATAAAATGTTTAAAATTTCCTCTAAAAAATTTTCGTTTAAATTTACGCATATAAAGAGAGGTAACCAGTTTCCTCTCCTACTGTGTGCAAAATGAAACACTGTCTGTTTACTTTTACATATCAAATTTGTCACGTAGCGCACACAAGGGGTGGGTTTTGGGGCTAAATTTATTATGATATAAGAAAATTTGATAGACAAAATTTTCTTTTCCATTTCTTGTGCGTCATTTTGTAAGAATTTTTCTTTTTTCTTGAGAGCTCTTTGAAGTTTAACTGCGAATGAAAACATTGTCTTAAAAATATGCAATGTATACTCACTTAGGGCCGGTTACTCAATTCAGACATTGAGTAACCGGCCCTTACTGTTGGTTTTTACATTTTACAGCCTAAAAAAGTTTACCACTGATATGTACTTAATAAGCATTCGAAGATTTAATTAGCTAACTTCGAATTCGTTCCACCAAAATGAGCTACATGATAAAAATACAAGTTCAGTTAAATTTTCGTTATTCGAAGTATTAAAAAATGAGAAACCAGAAATCGACGAAAACAAATAAAAAAGTGTAAAAATTTCGTGAAATTATTTAAATTATTTATATTAAAATTATTTTGTAAAATTTTGTATTACTTTTGAAAGTTGAGTGCATCTTTAACCGTTAATTTTTTCATAATTTAATGATCGGATCTAAACCAAATTACGAGACGACCCTTAAGGTACCATCTTTCCGGTAGAAAAAATAATTATTGGAATCGGTTCACGCGGTGCAAAGTTATGCGGTGGAATAAATAAAAGAAGTAAAAATACTCCGAAGAATTGATAACCTCCCCTTTTTTGAAGCCGGTTTTAAATAGTCTGAGTTCTTTGTAAATTTTATGTAAATAAAATGCAATTGATGATACTTAAAAAGTTTATTTATTTATTTCATACTGTAAATAAAACTTTCATAAATGTATTTTAAAGAGCGAATTTTGGGTATTTGCTGATGATATATATTTAGAAGTATAAACCCTTTCCCCCTAAAAATATATTCCTGCGTGCGCCCTCAGTATTTATTATTTGTAAAAAATATATTTTTACTTTCAAAATGTTTGTAATTTTAAAAATTTCATTTGTATATTTTAAACAACTCATGTTCAAAATCAAATCTTGAACATCTTGTGCGTATACTTGAACAGATTCTGGTTGAAAAATAAACACTTTTCAGTAGTAGTTTTACGTGCACTTTTTAGAGTGTATGTAATAAATAAATAAACGTTTTAAAATTCATAAACTGCACTTTATTTACATTAGATTAACAGAACTCAAACACTTTTAACCGACTTCAAAAAAGGGGAGGTTATCAATTCGCCGGAATACATAACTTTTTTACCACGTGAACCGATTTTAATAATCCTTTTTTTATTGGAAAGATGGTACCTCAAGGGTCGTCCCGTAATTTGGTTTAGAGATCCGATGATTGGATCATGAAGAAATTAACGGTACCCCTAAATTTGTATATGAGAATTGAAGTCGGTTGTGTTCTTTCCTTAAAAACTACTTGTTTAATAAAAAGTTCTATAAACTCAAGATGCGCTCAACTTTCAAAAGTACCTAATAAAAAATTTTAAAAAAGAGTCAGTAAAAATAAATGTATTGATTTCATGAATTTTTGCACTTTTATGTTCATTTTTTCGATTTCTGGATTCTGGTTTTCGATAGATGGTGATTTTTCACGATTGCTAAATTTTTTTAATATTTCGAGTTCCGAAAAAATTAACTTAACTCTCAAGAAAAACGAAAAATTCATATAAAACGACGGACGAGAAATGGAAAAGAAATTTTCTTCTACCAAATTTTCATAAATCAGTTTGCAGCTCTCAAGAAAAAAATGCTCGTATATTTATTTCCTCATGAAAATTTACAGCAAAAGCAAAGCGCTTTTTCAAGCAACAGAAATTATAATAAATATTTCTTATAATTTCCTTGAGAGCTGGATTCTTAGCTTTAAGATACAGTTTGTATTTGAGGTTATTAGCTTTAGGGGGGGGTTTGAACCCCAAAACCCACCCCTTGTGTGCGCTAATGGTCTGCATACAAAATTTCAATTTCATGTGACTTATGGTTTTGAAGTTTATATGATACAAATTTTCACGCCTATGGGATGTGCCACGCCCCTTTTTACAAACTCATGTATATATAGCCTACTATAATCACCTACCATAGATATGTCTGTATACCAAATAGGAAGATCATGTCACTTATGGTTCCGAAGTTATAGCTGATAAAAAATTCCACGGCTATGGGAGGTGCCTCACCCACTTGTCGAATCCCATTTTTTTTCCTATTATAAGCCCAGGTGTGATAGCAATACTCTGCCAAAATTTCATACGATTCTGTCCATCCGTTTAGGCTGCAACCTGGCACATACATACATACATACATACTTCTACAAATATATATCGTGAACATTTTTATTCCCAATATTTATTTTCAATTGGCTAAATTGTATTCTAAATATAAGCCAGATCAGCAAGAAAATGCAGTTTTTAGGAGTATTCCGACCCTAGCGCCAGCTAGCGAGTGCATTTTTGGTCAGAATATTTATTTTCTAGGTGCTGACACATGTTCCAAATATGAACGAAATCGGGCTAGCCGTTTAGAAGTTCAGTGACATTTAATGTACAGAAAACATTTTTTGGCAACACCAACGAAAAGTTTCGAATTTTTTTTTATCGAAAAACCTTCCACACAGAAGAACCAAGAAAGTACTTTTTACAGAATTGTAATCGGTTCAGCTGTTTGGTCAGGCATCGCGGTCATACGAAAAACATTTCATTTTTATTATATATATAGATTGGAGTCGGTGTGTTTTTTGCTTAAAAATTACTTATTTATTAATTTTTTACATTAAGTAATTTGTTGATAATATGATCTCCCGGTTGATAAGATGTTGTAAATTCTATATTTGTTTAAACTGTTCGGATTTTGGATGAGTGGAAAGATTTAAAAAAAATTCCCTAGTAAAGCTTTCCCAAACACTTTTCGTTTGGAACCAGCTATGTAATATTTCATTTAATTTCAATATTTTCAGTCTTTACTTTTAGACAGGTGATAATCCTATTAAAAATATTTCCAAATCAAGATTTTTCAAATACCTTTCGTTTGGCACCCATGTTGTACCTCAATATATTTTCGATTGCAAGTCTTCTTAAAACCCTTTAGTTTGATACCCACATTGCAATATTTCATTTATTTAATTGGATTGACGGTCCACCTTAAAGCTTAATAATATACATATGTACGCACACATGTACACATGTATTTATTAGAAACTGTTATAAACTTTTCCCGCCAAATTAACTATCTTTTAACTTCCCCTCCTAACAGTTTTACTGCTTTGAGGTTGAACTCAATTCTATTTAAAGAGCGCGGATACTTATTTTCCCCTATTCAACCAGGAACGACCGTCAGCCGCCACCTATCGCCCGTATCCGCTTTACATTTGTACATATCCATACATAAATAATGTTAATAAAACATATTTCACAAAGGACTAATTTTTCGTTGGTTTATTTATTTTATCGCTTTATATTGGTGCAACATACTAAGCTATCGAGTTCATATTTTCAAAAAGGTGGCAACTCTCCTCAAAAATATTTCCAACAGTCATCTACCTTAAACCTCTTTAATTTAATACCTTTATTTTAATAGGGTCATTTATTTTATCAATTATGCAAATTGAGTTAAATTTTCAAACAGGTGGCAACCCTCTAAAGCGAGATTGCAATATTTCATATATTTTATCAATTTAATTGAGCTAAAATTTTCAAATAGGTGGCAACCCTCCAATTGCGATATCATTGGTTCTGGTGTTATACCGAACAACTAAAAAAAATTATTTAAATCGATTCAGCCGTTCTCGAGTTTTGCCGACCGTGACATACGAACACAACATTTTTATATATATAGATTAGAGTGGTTCATAAAAACACTATTTTTGGAAATTCATAAACGCTACATCAGAATATTGTTATTTGTGATAAAAAAAGAGACACGTATTTTTTTATTTTGAAAAAAAAGTTTTCGTAGAGGTCGCGCTGTTCGGTTTTTTATAAAAACGCTGCTATTCTCAATTTTTTTATTTCTTGACATGTTAAAGTGCAGCTAAAAATGTGGTTTTTACATATAATTAGTCTGGTATTATTGGTGAATATTCCCTTAATTACATACCTGTCTTGAGCAGTTAGAATGGACCTAGTGCCCGAAAATTTGCTCTCGAAAAGACATTAGTAAAATTAAAACGTTGATACTGAACGATTTAAGCATTGTCATGGGTTGGAACTTATTACCAGGGGGTTTCTAAGGTTGCTAATTAGGAATCTGGAGTCAGTTTTTCGAAATTCAAAATGGCGGATCCAAAATGGCGGTCCATTTTTTTTTTAATGATTGGATTGGTTCGAAGCCCGGCACTCGAGAGTTTTTGAGGTCGCCGATTACGAATCTGAAGTCAATTTTTTTTAATTCAAAATGGCGGATCAATGGGTTCAAAAAAATTTTTTTTTGGAAATTCATAAACGCTACCTCAAATTATTGTTATTTGTGATAAAAAAAGAAAAACGTGTTGTTTTATTTTGAAAAAAAAGTGTTCTTAGAGGTCGCGCTGGTCGGTTTTTTATAAAAACGCTGATGTTCTCAATTTTTTTATTTTCTTGGCATGTTAAAATGCCGCTAAAAATTAGTTTTTTACATATAATTACTCTGGTACTATTGGGGAACATTCACTTAATTACACACCTGTCTTGGACAGTTAGAATGAGCCTAGTGCCCGAAAATATGCTCTCGAAAAGAGACTAGTAAAACTAAAACGTTGATACTGAACGATTTAAGCATTGTCATGGGTTGGAACTTGTTACCAGGGGGTTTCTGGGGTTGCTAATTAGGGATCTGAAGTCAGTTTTTCGAAATTAAAAATGGCGGATCCAAAATGGCGGTCCATTTTTTTTTTAAATGATTGGATTTGTTCGAAACTCGGCACTCGACAGGCGATCAAATTAAAAAAAAGTACTAAAATTAAAACGTTGATACTGGACGTTTTAAACATTGTCAAGGGTTAAAACTCGTTTCCAGTGGGTTTCTGGGGTTGCTGATTACGAATCTGATGTCAGATTTTCAAAATTCAAAATGGCGGTTAAGAGTTTCAAACAAATCCCATCATTTTTTTTAAGTTGGTCGCCATTTTGGATCCACCATAGATTGAATTACTCACATTATTCAATAACCAAAGTCCTTTTAAAAAATCCTGACGTCAGAGAGAAATACGCAATTTTACTGTATATATTTGGCCCATGGCTTAGCGAATATATTGATTTTTTGGTGTAAAATTTGCTTTCGCACGGTGTTATGTGTAATTATGTATAATTAATTATACTTATTATTATGATAAAATTAACTATTTTTCGGTAGAATTGAGATCCGAAAAAAAGGTTAAATGTTATTCTCAGTTTTAAAATATATTCGCAAATGAAAAAAAAAGAAAAATTATTGATATCACTTCCCTGTTTACAAATATAGAGTATCAATGTCCAATATAATGGACGCTGAATAACGGTAAAACTAAGAGTTTTATAAAATTTGTGATTATATTTTTGAAAATAATGACACAAAATTAGCCGGTAAGCAAATTTTCAGATTTTTAGCTTCAGCGGCTGATTTTTTGTACTGAGAGGGTTAAAGCCAGCATTTCGACATAAGCTACTATTCCATACGAACACAGATATGTACATGTATGGAAGAAAATAATACAGTACTGCTGGAGTCAATCGCTACTTTTGAACCGCTACTGCACTGACTCCTAGATAAGTAGCAAGAATGATAGAATACAACGTGACGTCATCTTGGTGCAATTGCGAGAGAGAAATGCCAAAACGCATAGGAAAATATGTAAACAATGCGGGATAATGTGTTAATATCAATATTAAACGGTCCAATTTTGCAGTATTTAATAAATATACAAAATTTAATTAAATAGGAACACGTAGCAATGATTTTGGGCATGTAGCCCTTTAGGTAAGTACGATTTTCAGCACATGCCAGATGTGGATTTGTACAGAAAAAAAACTTACTTATATCTAAAGCTTGCCTTTTGTTTTCACTTTTACAATTTGCCACTGCAGACTTCATTTTGAGCTCCGTGAAGTTGGCACACGACCTTGATGTATTTTGATAAAATACCTAGCATATGATAGATTTAACTCTCTGGAGGATTGTAGTAAGTTTCTTTTTGTTTGTAGTTGAAAAATAAGTGCG
>NW_023458568.1:16518256-16529551 GCF_013731165.1 Rhagoletis pomonella | reverse complement strand
AAATGGATCATATATGCTAAAAAGCTACTTACGTACCAAATTTAAACCAATCGGACCATAACTGCGATTTTTTCGAATAGATCGGTCCCTGGTCCACTTCTCGGAAAAATTGATCATATATGCTAATATATGGGTGTTTCCATGAAAATGTCAACCAGGACTGAAAAAATAAAAACAACTGAAAAGGGTTTTTAAGACGAATTAATAAGAGAAAAATACTCGAATTTTTATATTATAGAAGTATTTCAGCTTATTGGAATTTTAAAACTCAAAAATGGAAGAGTGAAACTGAATGTCTCTTCGACTCAGTTTCCTCTAATGAAATGAACTATTTTCTCTTTCCTATTAACTAAATTAAGAGATTTGAAACATTACAATTACATCTTAAAATCAAATTTGCAATAACAACTAACTATAAAAATGAGAAAAAGGAGAAGTTAGAGCTCGAATAATGGTAATTTTTTGATTTGCTTCTGATAGTATTCTAATGTCGCGTACGTTATGCAAAAACATTGTTTGTCTATGTCATTTGTATATTGGCAGTCGCAGGTAATGCAGATTACAATTCTTAAGCGAGAATTCTTCTAGTTAAAGATGTACAGTAAAATTTTCTTTCCAACCGAAGTAAAAATATATTTTATTACCCTTTAAAGTTTGTCACATACGTTATTGTAAGTACGAAAATTTCAATCAAATACATCAAAACCAATGTTAATTGCAAATTTTCCATTTAAATTATTTAGAATAGTTGTAAAACAATGAAACGGTGGCGAGAAGAGTTCTCAATAAATACATTTTATTACTTACGAGAAAAATTGTCGCGTACGTTATGTCGCGTACGTTATTGTTTTTTTTTTTAATATAAAACTAGCCAGAGATAATTTCTCTTAAAATATGAAAGGATTGTAAAGGTACATTATTTAGCTTAGTTTAGGAATTTTTAAAGAAAAGAAAAACTCCCATGATTCGCAGACTTTCGCATATATGCGTGTTTCCATGAAAATGTAAACCGAAAATGCAAGCAAATGAATTCAAACGGCTTTATAACTTTAAGTTTCGTATTCAGATGGCGGAAAAAGGTTTTGAAAACGCGAAACGGTGGAGAGAAGAACTGAAAAAATTTAATTTAGTATGTGTTACTAGTAAAAATATTGTATGGGGGAAAAATCTGTCGCGTACGTTATGTCGCGTACGTTATTATATATTTTTTTAATAAAAGCTAACCAGAGATAAGGTACATTATTTAGCTTAGTTTAGGAATTTTTAAAGAAAAGAAAAACTCTCATGATTCGCAGACTTTCGCATATATGTATATGTGCCTTAAAACCACTTCTTTTTTTGTCGCGTACGTTATCACCTGGTTTGAACCAAAGTTTCGAGGCTGCTTATTTTTTTCTCAAACATAGTACGCTTTGGTTGCAACATAACCGTAATCTCTTTTTTTCTGTAACTTCTATTTTTGATAGATTTACGTTACTCTATAAGCGTACGAATGTCGCGTACGGCTGTATGGAAACACCCATATGCTAAAAAGCTACCTGCGTACTGAATTTTAAGCAAATCGGACCGTAAATACGATTTTTTCCAATAGATCAGTCCCTGGACCACTTCCCGGAAAAAATGGATCATATATGCTAATATATGCTAAAAAGCTACTTACCTACCAAATTTTAAGCAAATCGGACCATAATAAGATTTTTTCGAATAGAACGGTCCCTGGTCCACCTACACGAAAAAAGTTAATTTTTAGCCGAAACATGGTGGTTACCGAAAGCTATTTATATACAAAATTTCATGAAAATCGGACCAGCCGTTCACGAGATTACCTGTTACAAAAAAAGGTACTTCTCTTTATATAATTAGTATAGAAGTATAGATAAAGACGAACAAAAATTGTGTGTATAGATTTCACAGAAACTTTAATACAAATATATGTACTTAAAACTATTAGCTGTCGATTATTTACGGTAATTATCAATTTATGTGATATACTCCACGTTAAACTCTTTGTAAATTATGTCAAAAAGTTGAAACTACCTTCAGTATCCACTTCATTTTGATTATGAATACGCCCGATTATATTCTCAACAGTTTATAATGAAAGTCTATTTTTTTCTTTTCATATTGGATCAATTTTAAATCTGAAAATAAAAGCTCCGCAGCCGCAGAGCTATGTACGAGGCTACTAAAGTAGATTAAAAATGAATGCAGTCAGCTCATTATACATTGTTCGTTTAAAGCATTATTCTTTAAGCTTATTAGACCCCAACGCGTTTCAATATTTTTGATCAAATTTTAAAAGCTCCTATTGCCTAGATACATATACATTTTCTCTTTGTCATGTATCAAAACTTTGACTACGCGGAAAAATTAAGTATCTCGCGAAATTAGCGAAAAAATAAAGTATCTCCCAAAAATCTGCACAAACACATATCACTTTTGAAGTATATGGATCAAAACGGCAACACTGGTCGTATTCGCGAACGAGTTCAACTGCCAAGCTGTTTTAAATGCCTTCAGTATGGTCACATGGAGCGTTGCCACAGACACATTTTTTTTCCTACCAAAATTTCCTACCACAACCAACCAAAACCTACCAAACATTTTTTTCAGTTTTAATATTTTTTTTTAATGTCACATTTATTAAAAACATAGCTAACATAACATTTAGTAAAACTAAAACACAGCTAGTAAAATAAAAACAAATTAGCTGCGTATAACGTTTCATTTTACTGTACATACATACATATCGTCATTAGATACGAATAAAGACGCGAGCTCAAAATTCGACAGCGAAAAAAGACGCGTAAAAAAATTTCGGCGAAGAAGAACTCTTAACATAGCCGAGGGCAAAGAAAGACGCGTTAACCTCTTTGACAGGGAACAAAGACGAAGAAGACTTATTTTCGCGGTCAACTATGTTTGCGAGTATACGAATTCCCCAAAGAGTTTTTCCGGAATGATGTTGAATCCATGTTTACGCGTCTTTTTTCGCCAATATATTTTTCATGCATCCTTTTTCGCCGTCAAAACACCCGAGCGTCTTTATTCGTGTCAAGTGACTATATTATTATTATTACGTCGGAGATACTCGCGTTGCGACCTAAGAAGATATATTGTGCTTTGGATGATGCCATGTTCCAAATTTTAAATGGAGAAGACAATCCTTCCCCAAGGTGCATCAATCTACTATTCATGCTTCGTAGACAGGCACACAGAATATACTCTGGGGTTTCCTTCACCGGCCCACAAAACCTACAGTCAGTCTCTACAGAAAGACCCTTTAATTCAATCGGTACGTTAACTTGCAGTGTGCTGTCAGGTAGCCGGTAAGATTTTTAAGTTCAAGGTATCTTTCGGAGTTCCTCCTGAGTTATGAATCTCTTTGATTGTTTTATTCGCTTCGACTTCCGCCAATGTGCAGCAATTCCCAGCTAGCTCCTAAGTAGGTCTGCAGTGTATCCTTTAAATGTACCGCAAAAAGGCTCGGAACTATGCAAACGCATTTGGGGTCCACTCTTTGCAAGACAGTCAGCCCTTTCGTCCTGAACCTTCCACAGCGGTATGCTATTGTGGGCTCCCAGGTGGTTCAAGAGTTCACAAGCCTTGATGCCGTTTTAAAGGAATCTAAGGCTTGTAACGCTGCCTGAATATCTGACATAATATTAATTCTGTCCTCATTTGCCTTCTACGATGAAATTCGCGAACACAGACTTCGATTGCGAAGACCTCCGCCCAGAATATGGTTGGGTACAAGCCCATTGGCAGACTTTCCTGGAATCTAGGTCCAAGTACGCCATAAAGCATATATGGATGTTCGTAGCGTATATTGGCAATAATAAGGGTATACGTTTTTACTGAGGAATGTTTGCGGCCGCCGTTATACGAATGCACCGGTGAAATATTCATGTAAGAAAATTGCTAAAATGTTTAGAGATACATATTTTCTATTTTTATATATTTTCTCAAATAACTATTACTCGTAGTCCCGAAACCTACCAAACTCCAATCAAGCCCACCAACCTACCAAATGGAAAAAAACCTACCATTTTTGGTAGGAAAAGCCCACGTTTGGCAACACTGGTCACATGTCTGGGAAATGAACCAGTACGGTCGAACGGTCAAAGAAGTGCAGAAAGTGCCGCGAAGATGGCCACTTCGCTAAAGATTGCACGAATAGCCCACAATGCATACTATGTAATGAGAATAGTCCAAGTAAACCCTAGAAACTGTGAAGCAGGTCAGGACCTGCTTACGCAGACGGTAAGGGACCTTAAAGCCGACGCAGCGATTATAAGCGAACCATATAAATGTAAAGACGACTGCGATCGGTCATTCGATAGCCAAAATGCGCAGCTATATGGCTGTGCGGTATGCTAGCTTTCCAGAGACCCCATGGAGTGGGAGATGGTTTCGTTCGATCACAAGTCAACGGAATTCACATCTTCAGTTGTTACGCTAGGCCCAGCCTCACAAGAGAAGAATACGTGAACATGCTGCGCAATATAGCCTTAGAAGCCAACGGAAAGCCTCTCTAATTATTGCGGCGGATTTTAGTGCCTGGGCAAGGGAATAAGGTAGCAGGTTCTGCTTGAAACTTTCGCACAGCTGGATGTTTCAATCATAAATAGCGGAAATACATATACATTCCGGAAAATGGAATCAGGTTCGATAATTGATATTACCCAGGAAAGTTACGCTCTAGCTCCAAAAACCAACTGGAGTGTAAGTGAAGAGTATACCCACAGTGATCATCAAGCTATAATAATGGACATAGAGCATAACTGACTAAAGAAAGCTCCAAAGCTGACGGGCCCAAATTGGAAAGACAGCATGCATCTTTATGATGAACGAGGCCCAATAAAATCGAGTACGGCAGAGAGCGAGGCGGAAACATCTAATTAAAAGTATTAAAATTGCCCGTGACGCAGCCATGCCTCGGCGAATCCTAAAGAAACACATCTCTCCATGCTACTGGTGGAATTAAAATATTAGGACATTGAGATGTCAGTGCTGAGGTCAAGGCGAAAAATGCAGCGTAGTAGAGGCAGGCCTGAGTTCAATGAAAATCTAAAGGCTCTTAGAATAGCAAGGCAGTGTGTCAAAGCAACCATAAACAACAACAAGCGCGATAGTTTTAGGAAAGTGTGCGAAGAGGCAGACATCAACCCCTGGGCACCGCGTATAAAATAGTTATGAAAACAACGAAATGCGGAAAATCACCAAATATCACGTGACCAGAAATACTGCGAAATATAATCACGACATTATTTCCTTAAAGAACAGAAACCGTGCCAAACTGTATGAATAATGAGATTGGTGAAGTTCCAATTATAACGTATGACGAACTCCTGAGTATCTGCACAAAAATTCAAGATGGGAAAGCTCCTGGCCCCGACAGAATACTTAATAAGGCCTTGAAGGTCGCGATCAGTGTTGCCAAACGTGGGCTTTTCCTACCAAAAATGGTAGGTTTTTTTCCATTTGGTAGGTTGGTAGGCTTGATTGGATTTTGGTAGGTTTCGGGACTACGAGTAATAGTTATTTGAGAAAATATATAAAAATAGAAAATATGTATCTCTAAACATTTTAGCAATTTTCTTACATGAATATTTCACCGGTGCGTTCGTATAACGGCGGCCGCAAACATGATTCCTCAGTAAAAACGTATACCCTTATTATTGCCAATATACGCTACGAACATCCATATATGCTTTATGGCGTACTTGGACCTAGATTCCAGGAAAGTCTGCCAATGGGCTTGTACTCAACCATATTCTGGGCGGAGGTCTTCGCAATCGAAGTCTGTGTTCGCGAATTTCATCGTAGAAGGCAAATGAGGACAGAATTAATATTATGTCAGATATTCAGGCAGCGTTACAAGCCTTAGATTCCTTTAAAACGGCATCAAGGCTTGTGAACTCTTGAACCACCTGGGAGCCCACAATAGCGTACCGCTGTGGAAGGTTCAGGACGAAAGGGCTGACTGTCTTGCAAAGAGTGGAGCCCAAATGCGTTTGCATAGTTCCGAGCCTTTTTGCGGTACATTTAAAGGATACACTGCAGACCTACTTAGGAGCTAGCTGGGAGTTGCTGCACATTGGCGGAAGTCGAAGCGAATAAAACAATCAAAGAGATTCATAACTCAGGAGGAACTCCGAAAGATACCTTGAACTTAAAAATCTTACCGGCTACCTGACAGCACACTGCAAGTTAACGTACCGATTGAATTAAAGGGTATTTCTGTAGAGACTGACTGTAGGTTTTGTGGGCCGGTGAAGGAAACCCCAGAGTATATTCTGTGTGCCTGTCTACGAAGCATGAATAGTAGATTGATGCACCTTGGGGAAGGATTGTCTTCTCCATTTAAAATTTGGAACATGGCATCATCCAAAGCACAATATATCTTCTTAGGTCGCAACGCGAGTATCTCCGACGTAATAATAATAATATAGTCACTTGACACGAATAAAGACGCTCGGGTGTTTTGACGGCGAAAAAGGATGCGTGAAAAATATATTGGCGAAAAAAGACGCGTAAACATGGATTCAACATCATTCCGGAAAAACTCTTTGGGGAATTCGTATACTCGCAAACATAGTTGACCGCGAAAACAAGTCTTCTTCGTCTTTCTTCCCTGTCAAAGAGGTTAACGCATCTTTCTTTGCCCTCGGCTATGTTAAGAGTTCTTCTTCGCCGAAATTTTTTTACGCGTCTTTTTTCGCTGTCAAATTTTGAGCTCGCTTCTTTATTCGTATCTAATGACGATATGTATGTATGTACAGTAAAATGATTCGTTATACGCAGCTAAGTTGGTTTTATTTTACTAGCTGTGTTTTAGTTTTACTAAATGTTATGTTTGCTATGTTTTTAATAAATGTGACATTAAAAAAAAAATATTAAAACTGAAAAAAATGTTTGGTAGGTTTTGGTTGGTTATGGTAGGAAATTACCTGGCGATACACTCCCGGCCGGACTTATTTATAAAAACGTTTCATATACGCTTGAAAGAAGGCATATTTCCCAGTAGTTGGAAAGTCCAAAACCTGGTATTGTTACCCAAGGGAAATAAACCGCCTGGAGAGCCCTCGTCTTACTGGACACACTAGGGAAAGTTCTTGAGAAAATTATCTGCAACAGGATCACGACGATCGCAGAAGATAAAGGTTTTCTATCTGCCTACCAGTTTGGCTTCAGAAAATCCCGGTCGACCATAGACGCAATTAAATCTGTGGTCGACATTGCCAAAGAGGCCATCGAAGGCAAAAGGTGGCGCGGAGGGAGAAAGGAGTACTGCGCGGTAATAACGCTGGACGTAAGGAAGCCTTTAATACCGCGAGCTGGCAGCTCATAATTGACACGCTCATTAAAATGGAAGCTCCAACATATATCATAAGAATAATTAGGAGCTATCTATCAGACCGCAAGCTAGGGTACTGGAGTGATAGAGTCTGTGAAGAATACAGCGTCATGGCGGGGGTGCCTCAGGGATCTGTTCTCGGACCTCTGCTTTGGAATCTAATGTATGACGGCATCCTGCGTATCGATTTGCCCCCTCGTACAAAGATAATTGGATTCGCAGATGATATCGCAGTGGTGGTTGTAGTGAAACATATCCAGGAGATCGAAGAAAGCTAGCGAGACTATAGGGAGTATAAAAGAGTGGATAATGTATAGGAATTTAAGCTTTGCGGACCACAAAACAGAGGCAGTTCTAATGAGTAGCAGGAAAGCCGTAGAAACGATAAGATTTGGCGTGGCGTCCGAATCCATCACTTCCAAGCTCGCAATTTAATACTTGGGCGTTATGATTGATGGTCGACTAAACTTCAGGACCCTCGAGTACGCTTCCAAAAAGGCTTTGAATGTTCAAGCATATCAGTCAAGAATTATGCCTAATAATGGTGGCACAGTAGAAGAATCCTTTACAGTAGGGTAGTCAGCTCAGTTTTACTTTATGCTGCTCTGATTTGGGCCGAAGTAATGAAGGTAAAATGCTACGCACAGAAACTAAAAAGTGAGTATCGTTTAAGTGCACTGAGAGCTGTTTGCGGAATCTGCACAATTTCTGACGAAGAATACTTTGTAATCGCTGGAATGGTCCCAGTAGACATTCTCGCACAAGAGATGAAAAGAATATATAATCGACTGTCAGAGAACAACGATGGTCTAACGCGAAAGACAATAGCTAGAGAGGAAAGGTGTCGCTCTATGGTAATCTGGGACGACTCAGAAAAAGGGAGGCGGACCCACAAGCTCATCCCTAATGTTAAAAAATGGGTGAATATGTCTCACGGAGAATGTAGTTTTCATCTAATTCAGTTCCTCCCGGGGCACGGTCCTTATCGTGAGTATTTGAATAGATTTGGGCATTACGACTCCCCGTACTGTTCGAGGTGCATGAGAATATGAGAAAATGCGGAACACATAATTTTCTCGTGCCCCCGCTACGCCCCTGAGACACGATACATACTACAGGACAACGGCATACTAGACTATATGTTAGCATCAAGCGATAACTGGCAGAAAATATGCGCTCATGTCACACGAATCCATGTAGACTTAAGACGAGCTGAGCCTTTGGGCCAACCAACCCCGTGAAGTAGAACCTTGAATGGCAGTCCCACGGGGAGAGTGGTTTGTGGAGAGGTTTTAGTACGTAGGTGCAGCGGTGAGGCTGCAAGTCGTGCATGCTGCTATGCCGATATAGTAGCACTTATGAGAGTTTCCTTCTTCACGGACGTCACCCCAGAAAAAAAATAAATAAAAATAAAAAATCCATCCACAGTATATTTGCGTAGAACTCACTCCGAAATTCACAAAAAAGTGCATTTTTCAGACGGAATTTATCAATAATTTAGTGACCGCAAATTACAAAATTAGGTTTTACTATATAGTGAAGACCCTTGACTACAAGTGTGTGTAAAATTTTTTTGATCGGGTCACCCATTGGGACACAATATTTCTCTCAATTTTGGATAAGTAAGTACTCTATTAACCCGTGGTAGTGCAGAGTCGAACCAGTCGGAAGCAGTATAATGAAAAACTACGAAAGAGGGCGCCCATAAATCACGCAAGTGACTACTTTAGTAACTCCCGGTAGTGCAGAGAGAGCCGATGGTGACTACCGCCTAGAACATTGCCTTTTAAAAGTAATCGCTATAATACACTGCAAGTAGTCGGTCGGTAATCGACGGCGTTTACATGGTAGCTAATGATTCATCAGTATTGTACTCACTCCCCCGTACTGCAGGGCCCTCCAGTACTGCTGGAGTCAATTGCTACTTTTGAACCGCTACTGCACAGACTCCTAGGTAAGTACCTACTCTATTAACCCGTGGTAATGCACATGGTAGTGCAAAGTCGAACCAGTCGGAAGCCCTCCAGTACTGCTGGAGTCAATCGCTACTTTTGAACCGCTACTGCACCGACTCCAAGTTAAGTAGCTATTCTATTAACTCGTGATAGTGCACATGGTAGTACAGAGTCGAACCGGTCGTGAGTAGAATAGCGAAAAACTACGACAGAGGGCGCCCATAAATCACGCAAGTGACTACTTTAGTAACTCCCGGTAGTGCAGAGAGAGCCGATGGTGCCTTGTAAAAGTAGTCGATGAAATACACTGCAAGTAGTCGGTCGGTAATTGAAGGTGTTTATCAGGTAGCTACCGATTCATCAGTCCTGTAGTCGCTCCGCCGTACTGCAGGGTATGAATAAACGCACCAAAGTACATACATACATACATATTGCAAACGCAATTTTTTTTAAATACATTGAACATTTAAGGGCAACCATGCTCTGCAATGGCGCGTCGCGTTGTTAGTTCCCATTCCGCTGCAGCCTTAGTGCATATTTTTAGGCGCAGTGCTACAAAATGGAAACGCATGCACAAGATTCCAAATTCGCAGGGTGCACTTGATGATTATATATTTTTTTAATTTTTATTCGAAATTCTTTTTTTTTCATGGTGCATTTCCCAACGTTCTTTTTTGCAGTCAGACAAAATGCAGTCCGACAAAATGATGCATTTCCCAAAATTTTTTTGCTTTTAATCAGATTCTAAACCAGGGCTTCGGAGCAAAGGTTTTTTTGTCATCGCTCCGCTCCAGTATTTTATTTCGCTCCGAGCTCCGCTCCCAATAAAATTTGTTTAACTGACTTAAAAAAGGAGGTTATAAATTCGTCGGAATATTTTTTTTATGTATGTTACCGCATAATTTTGGGCCACGTTAACTGATTTCGATAACTTAAAGGGTGTTTCCATATTAATTTGGCTTAGATCCGATCATTGGATCATGAAGAAATTAACGGTAATCCTAAATTTGTATATGAGAATTGAAGTCTGTTGTGGTTTTTGCTTAAAAATTACTATTTATTTATTTATTTATTTATATTTCGAGACCAAACCGCTAAAAAAACGTAAGCACCTTTTTTTTATTTTATTTTTGATGTACGTATGTAGTTTTATGAGTTTACATACATACGTACATATGTGCAGCTACATATTTATATTGTCCCAATGTATTTTGTCTTGTAAATAAAATGAGATGTTAACCCTAAATTAGGCGCATAAAGAAAATCACACAATTAGTCGCATGGGGTCCCGAGTGACCCCAATAAAAGTGTTGAAAAATAGTGTTACAAATAAAAAACTGAAGTGTGTATTATCAATAATGTTAAAGTACTCTATTCTCGTTAACTTAAAAAACAAAACATAATTGTGACGTCAACTTAAAAAAAAAAAAACTCAGAGCGTGTTGTTCCTACGCGCGGAAGAAGTAAAACTTAACAGAGGAAATGCTATAAAGAAAGAAATGTGCGATATACATACACATGTACATATTTTTTAATATACAAAAAACATATTTATTTAAAATTTTTTTTAACGACCTTTAATTTTTTATTTTTTTTTAGCCAACTGCAAAGTTTAATTATTATTTGTGGGTGAGAAAACATCCATATCTACAATATTAAATAGTAGATTGCGTTAACTAAAGTAAGATATGAAAATTTTTCTTTCAATATTATTAATATTTATGGTAAAACCCGCATCAATGGTAGCCGCTCCTTTGGTTGTTAGATAATTTGTACCATTAACCATTTAAAGTGAAAATTTTTCTTTAAAAAATTTTGTCAGTTCATCAGATTTGGCCAGCGAAAAGTTGATGTTGAAATCTCCTGCGAGAATTACAGGTCGATCATAACTGTCTACTTATCTTTATCTTCATCTTCATCTTCATCTTCATCTTTCATCTTCATCTTCATCTTCATCTTCATCTTCATCTTCATCTTCAT
>NW_023458568.1:16518001-16518246 GCF_013731165.1 Rhagoletis pomonella | reverse complement strand
CTTCATCTTCATCTTCATCTTCATCTTCATCTTCATCTTCATCTTCAAAACCATTTCTTTTGATACCCATATTGGGATACTTTATTTATTTTAATAAATAATTTGAATTTGATTTTCGTATATATGGCAACCCTTTAAAATGCTAAAATCATATTACACATCTACAAGGTCAAGCCCTTTCATTTGACACCTCATCTCTTAAAATCGCACGAACGATACAGGTTTTATGAATTGGAGTTAAATAT
>NW_023458568.1:16509181-16517991 GCF_013731165.1 Rhagoletis pomonella | reverse complement strand
TCTTCATCTTCATCTTCATCTTCATCTTCATCTTCATCTTCATCTTCAAAACCATTTCTTTTGATACCCATATTGGGATACTTTATTTATTTTAATATATAATTTGAATTTGATTTTCGTATATATGGCAACCCTTTAAAATACTAAAATCATATTACACATCTACAAGGTCAAGCCCTTTCATTTGACACCTCATCTTTTAAAATCGCACGAACGATACAGGTTTTATGAATTGGAGTTAAATATTTAACGCAACCCTCTGCGGCAGAGAAATTTTGAATTCGATTCTCTAACATGTGGCAACTCCTTTCATGGAACTAGAGCTATGTTTCACACCCGAAGGACAAGGCCTTTCATGTGACACCTCATTTTTGAAAAACGAACGAACGATACAGATTTTATGACTTGGTGTTAAATATTTAACGCAACCATCTCCGAACTTGTGTCTGAAGTTTCACTTCAAAAATACAAACTAACCTCCACCAAAAAATATTACGTAAGTGGTGGTATGGGGTCAGCACTTAAGAGAGTAGCGACACATTTCACGCGACGGTGTTCTAGCTGTGACTAAATAAATAAAACGAAAAATATTTCACACCAATAAAAATATTGAGGTGTAAATATTATATGGAATGACCCTTAGATTTGGTAGCAGTGCTGTCATTTGCTAATTTTCGAGTAGAGTGCTTCTGAAGGAAAGGTGAAGTGATTATCGTAGTGACTATTTTGAAACAAAATTATGGCAGTAGGGTTATTCGATTTAATTTTTTTATTAGCTGATTGGTTAATAGAATATTTTTTATATTAAAGTACTTCAATAAACAAGCCTATGCACCGATTCCAAATATTGATTAGGCGCGTAAAGTTGCGTTAAAATTTAACAACAATTGGTTTCCTACGTTCTTTGGCATGTGGCTAATGGCCAGATGCACCGACGCCGATTATTTCTAAAGGCTCCGCCAGATAGAAATTATTTTCTGCGTCGATGCCTTTGACTGACATCCAAGTCAACTCTATGATTTTGAATAGAAGACGCATGCGTTGCCGTAGCTGATAAAATTTGCCCAACTCTCAACTTTTGACGTACGCATATGCGGCAAAACAACAACAACAACAAAAATATATGGAACGAATTCAAACCAGCTGATTTTTGAGAAATCAAATTGAGCCGTTTTGTTTGCGGCAAGGTTTTAATTGTGCCGTCTTGGCATCTTCCGTACGTTTTGTCAGTCAAAAGCATCCCTGTGACGCAGAAAAGAATTTCTATCTGGCGGGGCCTTAAGGTCGAGGCCACGCAATGAGCGGCTGAGCGGCGCCATACAGTGCGTGGCTACTTCAATACAAGGATGGGCGTAATCAGGAAAATGAATAATTGAATAAAAACAAATAAGAATAAGTTTTCATTCATCATTTCAACAATTTTGAATTACGAATACATTTTTATTCTTCATTAAAGCACTTGCGAATGGTGAATAAATTTTTATTCAGCATTCAAGTAATTCCAATAGCGAACAAATTTTTATTCTACATTCAAGCACTTTAGAATGATGAATAAATTTTTATTCATCATTCAAGTAATTTCAAATAACGAATAAATTTTTATTCTTCATTCAAATAATTTATTCACCACTCGAAAGTGCTGGAATGAAGAATAAAAGTTTATTCGTCATTCAAAATTAGAAAAATTATGAATAAAATTTTATTTTTTATTTGAATAATAATTCAATCTAAAACGCCCATCCCTGCTTCAATAGTATTTCGTATGTTTTGCCGCTCATTGCGTGGCCTCGACCTAAGATTGACGACGCCGCCGCCGCAATATCTATCGGCGTAAACCTCTATAACATACACAAAAAAAAAAAATTTATAAAAAAAACCCATCGAAAAACTGTCTTTTAATTCGAGGATTTCGGAGTAGCTAGTGATGGGCGAAGTAGTAGTTTTTCAGTATCAGTGAGAATAGTGATTGAGATTTTTAAATCACAGTGATTTTTTTATGGCCATTGCGATCGCTAGTTCTTTTAATAACACAGAAATGCGTAATATTTCTAATAAATGATGACAAATCAGTGTTGGCACATGTAGGGATGATTCCCTACCCGTAGCGATTTCAGGCGAAAAAATGAGTGTAGGGAAAAGAGGGAGAAGTTTCATTTATTCGCTCAAAAATTGCCATATTTCACTATTTCATGTTTTATTAATATTTGCAGCCATCTTTACTCGTTGATACAAATTTTGAAATAAAAAACTGAAAAGCAAATAACGCGATCAAGCAAATCAAACCGCGTACTTGAAAAAGTCCACTTAAAATAACCATGGAACGGTGATGAAAAAACGCAATATACATATGAGAGTATTCACAATGAATAATTAAAAATTGTTAAATCACCATTTCTACCATGAAAGAGAAAAATAACCATTCGCAACTTCTGCTGACTAGCTATTGACAGATGTGATTTTCATTTATAGTGAAATATCATGCGAGTAGAAAAATCACCAATCACTGATATTGTGGCCTAGTAGTAGCAGTCACTATAAGCGATTTTTAAATCACAGTGATAAAATCACCGGTAGTGAAATATCGCTCATCACTATAGCTCGCTCAGTTTTTGCAGTACCGAAAATTTTTCCATTTTGTTAGGTTTTTAGCGTCCTGTTCTACTGCAGGGAGGATCTGAAATACTGTAGCAAAATAAGGCATCTAATATATAAGCTGTCAAAAGTTACTTTCGAAAAATTTTTAAAATTATTTAAATTAGCCAAAAATGGCAAAAAATAACTCAACAATAGACTTAAAAATTACCCTTGGTTTTTTATATAAGGCCGACGATTCGATTTTCCATGTATCTAGCAAACTCCTCTGAAGCTACACTAAAACGACTACATTCCAACAAAACCGAAAACAACGGACTTTTAATTGCTATTTAATAAGCTCTCACTGTAAAAGTTGGCCACAAACAATAAAGATGAAAATATAAAAATTAAGATTCACTAAATTATTACATCTTCTAGGTTTCAAGGTTTGTTAAAAAAGTTGATCATCTTTACTTAGATTTTCATAGTATTAACAAGCTTAATTTACCTTTGCTGTTATATAGAAAAGATTATTCAAAATCATTTCGGTGGCCTCCGTTGATCCCGTTCCTTCCCTACGTCCACGTGTACCAGAGTCGGGGAAATACTGAAATAAATAATTGTTTTTATATTTCACCAAAGCACTCGCCGTTTGGCTAAAATTGTAGCAAAAGTGTTATATTTAAAATAAAAAGCTACAATGTTACATAAATTCTAAAATGGCTACTATTTCATAGCTGGAAAAATTTTTTTACTTGTTAAAAAAACAACATAGGAATGAACACATTAGTGGTTACTATGCATGCGTGTTCTGACGAATGAGTGTGTACAACATGGCCATTAATATAGTGACGAGTTGTATAACTTGCCAGAAAATCCAAGAATTTTGATCTTTCATACAACCAAGACACAAATTCATCCCACAGGCCCACAAACGGTGGAATCTAGAGCAAAACATAACCATGTTGAACCAACGGTCGCACTAGGGAATCCAATCCTGCAAACGCGGGATCCCGCGCCATTTTTGCGGGATTATAAATAAAGGATTATACATGCGGGATCCGCGGGATTTTCGGGACTACAGAAAAAATTAAAAAGACGAATGGGAGTTGTGAACGTGCTAGCCAATATGTTCGTCGTGCATTGCTGTATTAAATATACATTATTTTATAACCCCGTAGATAATTTCAGGAGTTAAAAGCCCTTCCGAAAGGCCTTCCTGAGAGTCAAATGGCCTTCCACTCTACATTCCTTTCTCCTTTCTTTTTTGTATGGACTGTCATCAATTGAAGGGCTTCTTCTTTCGCTACCCAAAGAAGTCTTCCAGAAGGCCTTTTGGAGGAGTTCATTGAGTTTCGCAATGTGTTTTGAGGCTAGAAGCAAATCCTGATGTTATGGAGCAAAACCGACTTCAGATTGATGTTCAGCGAATCCAAAAATATGTAAAACACCTGGTTTTATTAACCATTCATCGATTTTTTTTGTGGTCCTGCGTAATTGTTTAAAATTTCGCGTTGAAAACTAGCTTAAACTTTGCACACTTAACGATTTATGAACACATTATACAAGTGTACAACAGTCCGTTTCTATCAATAAGTACACTTACACTTACAGCGCAAAAATTTATTTATTTTTCTTGAGCTTCCTTTCAGATGGATGCTAAATTTCGAATACTCATAACTCTGGTTCTATTAGAGGCACACATTCAGCTCCGGTGTAATTTTCAAGAATATGTTATATAGAATAAATTACTTTAACGCCATATTCAAATAGCAAACGTTAAAAAAGTTCCGCGGAAAAACAGGACAACTTAGTTAAATTTGAATAATCCAGAATTACTGATATTTTAGCTAGTTTTGGGATTACAACGAGCGGGTATTGTTTCAAATCGGATAAAACACTACAGTAACTCTTATTATGATATATTTTCTTCTGAAAAATACCAAACAGATATAGCGATTTTCACCATATATCTACGAAACTATGCATAATCACCAAAATCAAAAGATTCTGCTTGTGCAATAAAATAAGGTCGAATTTAAAAGATGAAACTTTAAAGACTTTATCATTCCTTCGGAAATAGTATCAAAAAAGTCAACCTAATTAAAAGCAAATATGTAGATTTTCTAAATCAAATCGTCCTTTTTACATATCAATTTTCAATATAACTCACATACATATGTTCATAAAGTATATCAACGAAAGACGAATTCATACAAGGTGATAGCGGGAGCACAAAAACTACTCTAGAAAATTATATCTACGCACAATGACAAACATGAACAAATGTACAAAAAAATTATAGTTTAAAAAACTAAAACCTCCCTATTATAATTGCCATTCGTACTGTCATCAGGTATGTAACTTGAGAATAGAAATCGCTGCATCTTTTACATACAATATTACATAGTTACATCCCGAGTTAATAAAAGGAAGGTAAGAATAGGTAAAAACACATAATTTTTGACAATCAGTACAATTCGCATTGATATCAACGAGCTGCGTTGCTAGCTCTAGTTAGATTTGTTTTCGTTTGTACTACATACATATGTTCATATATACATGTACACAAACATATGTACATACACACAAATATATGTACAACCCCTGCAGAATATCTGACTAGCTCAGAACTAGCGTAGAACTAGCCCTTTTGCCGACAGTACTAGTTCTAGTAGCTCAATACCCAAGCAATGCTTTCAACTGTCCACTTTTACACGGCGATGGCGGTGGCAATTGTCGCCCGGTGCATTACTTTGCAACTAGTTTTTAACCGGTTCCGTTTTGGACAGGTTCTCTTTATAAGAAAAAGTTTTTAAAATTCAATCTTTGGATAATTTTTTATTTTTTTCTTTCCTTTTACAGATTTCATTTTTGTTACATATTTTATCTAAAAGAAAATATTGTGAGCTGCACGCAACAATTTAAATTCATTAAATCTGAAAACTTACAACTGCCTCCACCGCGATTTGAACTCGCGACCAAGGATGCTTGAGTCAGGCTTTCTCGTTGAGCTACTTTTGTATTGTACGAGAAGTGAGAATTTGTACATTTACACCGCAAGTTTCAACTGTCCCGCTCTGCATCCGTCTTGCAGTAGTTCTAAATTTTACTGCTGAGACCATTCAACCACATACACATACATGGAAACATTGCTGTCCATAAGTACATACATATGTCCGTTAGTATATCAACGAAGCCCGTTTATTTCATCATAGATAGATCCATACAAACATCTACTATATATTTGTGAAAGTATGTATGTACATATCAGGGTTGTTGCGAATATTATTCCGAAATAAAAGTCCTTTCCGGATAATAAACAAACCGCTTATCCAAATTACACAAGGTTGGTATCAAATTCAAATCAAAGAGGACTTAAATAGCTTTAAAACTGAAATGTCGAAACGAGGAAAGCCACATATAGAAAAATATTTCAATAAAAAATGTTAATTAATTCCCATAGAACAAACTTTGTGTCAGGTATATGAATTTCTTTAGTATTAAATTATAAAATAAATATAAATACAGGTCGTTCGTTATTTCTGTTTAAAAGCTATTTCAGTCCTCTTCCATGAGATACTAAATTTGTTTAATTTGGACAGGTGGTTTGTTTATTATCCGGAAAGGACTTTTATTTCGGATTAATATTCGCAATAACCCTCGTACACATGTATGTATGTATGTACTATGTATGTATGTGCCAGGCTTTAGTCTAAACGGACGGACAGAATCGAACAAAATTTTGACAGAGTATTCCCATGAAACCTGGGCCTATAATAGGGTGCAAAAATTGGGATCCGACAAAGGGCGTGGCACCTTCCATAGACGTGAAATTTTTAATCAGCCATAACTTCCAGACCATAAGTCACTTGGTATGCAGGCATGTCAATGGTAGATGCATATAGGCGGGTATATATAAACGAGTTTGTAAAAGGGGGCGTTGCACATCCCATATGCGTGGCATTTTTTATCCATGAACGTTGGTTGGTTCATACTTTTTATCAGCTATAACTTCGGAACCATAAATCCCACGACCTTGAAATTTGGTATGCAGACATATCAATGGTAGATGCATATAGGAGGGTATACAGGGTGTCCCAGAAGTAACCTGCCAAACTTTAGGGGAAGGTAGATGGGCGTGAGCTCTCTGATAAACAAAAAATTTTCAGGTAAAAGTGTTACCGTTTTTGAAATATTTGCATTTTTTGAATTAAAAATAAATCGTGCCTTTTCATGTATTTTCTTTAACTGCATCTACAAACCAGGCTATACTTAGTAAATTTTTTATGTAAAATACTTCCAGATAGTTGCTTCTCCATACTCAAATGCAATGTAGTTAAAATATATTAAGGAACCATCGTAAAATTAAGACTATTGTGGGATTTTTAACTTTTTGATATTTTCTTCCCCAACTTTGACCATCTCTGGTGAAAAAAATGTACTGAGCTATAACTTTACATTACATAAAAAAATTGCTCATTTAATAAAGATTTCAGAAATGTGCCACTCTTACTGTTTCGAATAGAAAAAAAGTTATAGCCGCTTTTGTGGGCAAATGACTGAGACACGCTAGAATGTATTTAATAGATTTAAATTTAAGTTGCTCTTGTTATCGACCAATGACATGCTAAATAGTACAAAGGTACGATACATTATTACCTGCTCCTGACATTATTTTATGTTACTTACCGGAATTAGTAAAAGTGGATTTTGCGAAATTGGACCCTTCGAACATTGTGTTATTAATACTATGACAGAGAACACGCAGTATGAATATGCGGATATTCACCTAATTTACGGCGAAGCTTGCTGTAATGCCAGAGCTGCTCAAAGACTATGCAGAGCGATACCCCAATCGTCGGCATCCGGGTCGTGAAGTATTCGCCCGGACCCATAGAGAAATATATGAAGGTAAGTGATTTTTACACCTTTCTTGTTTGCTTGCTTGTTAACTATCATTTTTCACTTTTTTAAGGTCGCATACCTGGAAGGCGTTGCGGCGAAAAAGGACGTCCTGCAACGGTAGATGTTGAAGTTGTGTTAGAGGAAGTGGAACTAGGCCCATCGACTTCAGTGAGAATGATGGAAAGACGGACGGGAATACCAAAAACTACAGTTCACAAAGCTTAAAAAGACCATCGATTTCATCCCTACCACATTCAACGTGTTCAGGCTCTACAAGAAAGATATTACCTGTCGAGGGTTAGATTTTGCCGTGAAATGTTGCGAATGCATGAATCAGACCCCAACTTTTTTAATAAAATAATTTGGAGCGATGAATCAACATGCAAACGTGATAGTTATTTTAATTTACATAACTTTCGCAGTTGGCAGATAGACAATCCTCACGAAATGTGAGAAGATCGTTCGCAGTACCGGTACAAAATAAATTTATGGTGCGGTATTTTTAATTGTCAGATATTGGGACCTGTGGAACTGCCGCCAACGCTCAACTCTCTCTTAAACCTGCGGTGAAGACTATGGCTGCAAAATGACGGATGCCCTGCTCACTACGGGCGTGAAGTAAGAGCTCATTTAGACGAAACTTATCCTCGCCGATGGATTGGACGATACGGGCCAATCACGTGGCCCGCTCGATCGCCAGACCTGAATCCATTAGATTTTTTCTACTGGGGCTGTCTTAAGGACAAAATTTATTCAAAAACAATTCAAAACGAAGAGCATTTGCGGGAACAAATAAATGGAGCTGCTGCTGAGATAGCCCAATTGAGTTTAAGATCTCTAAAAGCGTCTTTTCTTAAAAGGTGCCGAGCTTGTATTAGAGTAGAAGGTCGCCAATTTGAGCATATTTTATCAATACATGAATAAATTTTTCTTCAAACAACTCATGTATATTTTATTTCACGTGAACCCATCCTTCACAAAAAATATTGATAGATATAGCCCTTGTTATAGACTCTAGTCCGAATTCCGGTAAGTAACATAAAAAATATTGATAGATATAGCCCTTGTTATAGACTCTAGTCCGAATTCCGGTAAGTAACATAAAATAATGTCAGGAGCAGGTAATAATGTAACTTTGTACTATTTAGCATGTCATTGGTCGGTAACAAGAGTAACTTAAATTTAAATCTATTAAATACATTCTAGCGTGTCTCAGTCCTTTGCCCACAAAAGCGGCTATAACTTTTTTTTCTATTCGAAACAGTAAGAGTGGCACCTTTCTGAAATCTTTTTTAAATGAGCAATTTTTTTATGTAATGTAAAGTTAT
>NW_023458568.1:16506502-16509081 GCF_013731165.1 Rhagoletis pomonella | reverse complement strand
TTTTTTTCACCAGAGATAATCAAAGTTGGGGAAGAAAATAACAAAAAGTTAAAAATCCCAAAATAGTCCTAATTTTATGATGGTTCCTTAATATATTTTAACTACATTGAATGTGAGTATGGAGAAGCTACTATCTGGAAATATTTTACATAAAAAATTTACTAAGTATAGGTTGGTTTGTAGATGCAGTTAAGGAAAATACATGAAAAGGCACGATTTTTTTTTTAATTCAAAAAAATTTAAATAACGGGTGATTTTTTAAGAGCTTGATAACTTTTTTTTTAAAAAAAACGCATAAAATTTGCAAAATCTCATCGGTTCTTTATTTGAAACGTTAGATTGGTCCATGACATTTACTTTTTGAAGATAATTTCATTTAAATGTTGACCGCGGCTGCGTCTTAGGTGGTCCATTCGGAAAGTCCAATTTTGGGCAACTTTTTCGAGCATTTCGGCCGGAATAGCCCGAATTTCTTCGGAAATGTTGTCTTCCAAAGCTGGAATAGTTGCTGGCTTATTTCTGTAGACTTTAGACTTGACGTAGCCCCACAAAAAATAGTCTAAAGGCGTCAAATCGCATGATCTTGGTGGCCAACTTACCGGTCCATTTCTTGAGATGAATTGTTCTCCGAAGTTTTCCCTCAAAATGGCCATAGAATCGCGAGCTGTGTGGCATGTAGCGCCATCTTGTTGAAACCACATGTCAACCAAGTTCAGTTCTTCCATTTTTGGCAACAAAAAGTTTGTTAGCATCGAACGATAGCGATCGCCATTCACCGTAACGTTGCGTCCAACAGCATCTTTGAAAAAATACGGTCCAATGATTCCACCAGCGTACAAACCACACCAAACAGTGCATTTTTCGGGATGCATGGGCAGTTCTTGAACGGCTTCTGGTTGCTCTTCACTCCAAATGCGGCAATTTTGCTTATTTACGAAGCCATTCAACCAGAAATGAGCCTCATCGCTGAACAAAATTTGTCGATAAAAAAGCGGATTTTCTGCCAACTTTTCTAGGGCCCATTCACTGAAAATTCGACGTTGTGGCAGATCGTTCGGCTTCAGTTCTTGCACGAGCTGTATTTTATACGGTTTTACACCAAGATCTTTGCGTAAAATCTTCCATGTGGTCGAATAACACAAACCCAATTGCTGCGAACGGCGACGAATCGACATTTCACGGTCTTCAGCAACACTCTCAGAAACAGACGCAATATTCTCTTCTGTACGCACTGTACGCATTCGTGTGGTTGGTTTAATGTCCAATAAAGTAAACTGAGTGCGAAACTTGGTCACAATCGCATTAATTGTTTGCTCACTTGGTCGATTATGTAGACCATAAATCGGACGTAAAGCGCGAAACACATTTCGAACCGAACACTGATTTTGGTAATAAAATTCAATGATTTGCAAGCGTTGCTCGTTAGTAAGTCTATTCATGATGAAATTTCAAAGCATACTGAGCATCTTTCTCTTTGACACCATGTCTGAAATCCCACGTGATCTGTCAAATACTAATGCATGAAAATCCTAACCTCAAAAAAATCACCCTTTATTTCAAAAACGGTAAAACTTTTACCGTAAAATTTTTTGTTTATCAGAGAGCTCACCCCCCACCTACCTTCCCCTAAAGTTTGGCAGGTTACTTCTGGGACACCCTGTATATAAAGGCGTTTGAAATTTGGTATGCAGACATATCGATGGTGGTGGGGTGCAATAACACCATACGCAATAACGCCATATGGTCTTATTTACATTTTGTTTTGGAAATAAAACCATATCTCGTTATTTCCAATCCAGAAGTGAAATAAAGTCATATTCAAATTTGTGCAAATGAGTAATAAAGCCATATTCTGAAATGGCACTCTCAAGGCGAATTAATAAGGCGGTGTTACCGGCGAATCTGAATTTTTCGCCGTAGAGAACATTACGTCCAAATGCAATGAATTATTTAAATTGATACAAATTATTACTAATAAATGACCCCCGCGTCTCGCTGCACTGCACTCGCCCCCCCCCCCCCACCCCTCCCCCCCAAAAACTGGTTTTATGTTTTCCAAACAAAAATTTAAAAAATCGCAATAAAACCATAATGGCTTTATTTCCATTTCCAGTTGGAAATAAGGCCATATCGAAATTATGGCTTTATTTCCAATCGCAAAGCGAAATAAAGCTATTATGGCCTTATTGCGTATGGTGTTATTGCACCCCACTATCGATGGTAGGTGCTTATGCGAGGGTATATATAAACCTGTTTGTAAAAGGGGTCATGGCACATCCCATAGGCGTGGAATTTTTTAACAGCTATAACCTTGGAACCATAAGTCCCACGAACTTGAAATTTAGTATGCAGACATATAAATGGTAGATGCTTATAGGAGGGTTTATATAAACGAGTTTGTAAAAGGGGGCGTGGCACATCCTGTAGTCGTGGAATTTTTATCAGCTATAACTTCGGAACCATGAGTCACACGAACTTGATTGGTATGCAAACATATTAATGGTAGGTGCTTATAAGCGAGCAAGGCATATTTCGAGCCCTAACCGCCAAAATAACGTAAGCGACATTTTTTTCAAAAT
>NW_023458568.1:16473846-16506102 GCF_013731165.1 Rhagoletis pomonella | reverse complement strand
AAAAAAATGTCGCTTACGTTATTTTGGCGGTTAGGGCTCGATTTAATAAGGTAGAAGTGACAACTAGCTCGAACTCTGTTGTAGTTAGTTATAATGTCAAAAAACTGTAAACAAACGAATTAACCCTATGAGGTGCAAGTGCTATGTTTGCTACAAATTAGCATCAATTGAGACTCATCATGGTGAAATTATACCAGGTGTAATAATAAGTGCGAGATAAAAGATTTACCCTATCTTGTTTGAAAATTGGCCTTTAAAAATTTGTATAAGATAGCCGCATGTCTGCAAAATAAAGCGAGAAAGATTTTTTATTACTTCACCTGCTTAAAATTTCAGCATGGAAATGCATCAGCATAAATACATACATATATATGTCCGTATATTAATTTTAAGGATTACTTCAATATTACTTTCTAAAAATTTTAGCTGCATTCGCATCTTATATGTACATATACATATGGACAGAAAAGAATACCTCATAAGGGAAACCACGTTATTAAATGAAATAAATGTTTTATGAAACTGGTTTAAAAATTTTTTTGTATCTATTCGCCCAATGTTTTTGTGCGTATAGCTTCTTATTTAAATATTTATTTTTAAAAACATCCGCACTTAAAAAAAAAAACGATTTAATGTTTTCTTCTACATACGTATGTACATATCTATAAATGCATGTGGCCGAAAAACAAAAAAATTCACACAATTCAAAACTATCTCAAAGCACACAATTAAATTTTTAATGAAAATTAGAAAATGCCAACTTGAAAAGGGGTAAAGTTATTCATCATTTGACATTATAGTCGGTGTTCAAAAGGAAGAAATGTCAAAATCACTTCTACCTTGTTTAATGTGCCTTGTATGAGGGTATATGTATATAAATGAGTTTGTGAAAGGGGGCGTGGTACATCCCATAGGCGTGGAGTTTTTTATCAGCTATAACTTCGGAACCATAAGTCTCACGAACTTGAAATTTGGTATACAGACATATGAATGGTAGGTGCTTATAGAGGGGTACGTATAAGCGAGTTTGTAAAAGGGGGCGTGGCACATCCCATAGGCGTGGAATTTTTTATCAGCCATAACTTCGGAGCCATAAGTCCCACGAACTTGAAATTTGGTATGCAGACATATCAATGGTAGGTGCTTATAGAGGGGTACGTATAAACGAGTTTGTAAAAGGGGGCGTGGCACATCCCATAGGCGTGGAATTTTTTATCAGCCATAACTTCGTAACCATAAGTCCCACGAACTTGAAATTTGGTATGCAGACATATCAATGGTAGGTGCTTATAGAGGGGTACATATAAGCGAGTTTTTAAAAGAGGGCGTGGCACATCCCATAGGAGTGGAATTTTTTATCAGCTATAACTCCACACCATAAGTCCCACGAACTTTAAATTTGGTATGCAGACATTTAAACGGCAGGTGCTTATAGGAGGGAATATATAAACGAGTTTGGAAAAGGGGGCGTGGCATATCCCATAGGCGTGGCATTTTTTATCTGCTATAACTTCGGAACCATTAGTCCCGCGAACATGAAATTTGGTATGCACACATATCAATGGTAGGTGCTTATAGGAGGGACTATATAAACGAGTTTGGAAAAGGGGGCGTGGCATATCGCATAGGCGTGGAATTTTTTATCAGCCATAACTTCGGAACCATAAGTCCCACGAACTTTAAATTTGGTATGCAGACATTTCAATGGCAGGTGCTTATAGGAGGGAATATATAAACGAGTTTGGAAAATGGGGCGTGGCATATCCCATAGGCGTGGCATTTATTATCAGCTATAACTTCGGAACCATAAGTCCCGCGAACTTGAAATTTGGTATGCAGATATATCAATGGTAGGTGCTTATAGGAGGGAATATATAAACGAGTTTGTAAGGGGGGGCGTGGCACATCCCATAGGCGTGGAATTTTTTAACAGCCATAACTTCGGAACCATAAGTCCCACGAATTTGAAATTTGGTATGCAAACATAACAATGGTAGATGCTTATAGGAGGGTATATATAAAGGAGTTTGTAAAAGGGGGCGTGACACATCCTATAGGCGTGGAATTTTTTATCAGCTATAACTTCGGAACCATGAGTCACACGAACTTGAAATTTGGTATGCAAACATTTCAATGGTAGGTGATTATAGAAGGGTACGTATAAGCGAGTTTGTAAAAGGGGGCGTGGCACATCCCATAAGCGTGGAATTTTTTATCAGCCATAATTTCGGAACCATAAGTCCCATGAACTTTAAATTTGGTATGCAGACATTTCAATGGTAGGTGTTTATAGGAGGGTATATGTAAATAAGTTTGTAGAAGGGGGCGTGGAACATCCCATAGGCGTGGAATTTTTTATCACCTATATCTTCGGAACCATTTCAATGGTAGGTGCTTATAGGAGGGTATATGTAAATACGTTTGTAGTAGGGGGCGTGGCACGTCCCATAGGCGTGGAATTTTTTATCAGCCATAGCTCCGGAACCATAAGTCACACGAACTTGAAATTTGGTATGCAGACATATCAATGGTAGATACTTATAGGAGGGTATATACCAATGGTGGGCAAACGCGGCTCTTTGCTTAGCAAAGTGTGGCTCTTTTTACTTTCTGTTTGCTTAGAACACTTTGGCACTTTTTACTTTTTAAAATACATATTTCCTTGCTGGACATTCTTTTCCATTGTGTTGTTTTTTTTTATTTTATTCTTCTTATATACACATACGCAAATTCAGATCGGAATATTACCCGCAATTGGAGAATGAAAATTGGCTTTCTGACTTAGTGTTCTTTACCGATGTGATGGAACATTTGCAAAACTTGAATTTGTCTCTACAAGGTGACAAATTATTTTGATTTGTTGGAAATTATTTTAAGTTTTGAAGCTGACCTACGTCTTTTTTTATGATCTCAAATAAATAATATTTCATAATTTTCCATGGCTAGAAAAAATATTGCACATGACTTAAAAGCAGATTTTGAAAAAAGATTTGCCGATTTGAAATTATTTAAATGTACGTTTGCATACTTCATAGACCATTTTTTATGTAACATAATTGAGGATGAATTTACAATACCCGAAATACTCCGTTTTAAGAAAAGCGAAGAAGAGTTGGAGTTTTTGGAATTACAAGAAGACAAGGAACTGGAAATGCAACATAAAGCTTTACTTTTGCTTGAATTCCGGCAATAAGTACCAGGTTTAAAATTTAAATTTTCTGTACAACGTATAACTGTGAGTCTGTACTCTAGAATGAAATTCGTAAAGTGAAAAAACCGTTCACAATTAGTTGCGTATCCAGTGTTGCCAGTAACTGGGTTAATAAAATCCCGTCTAAATACAACCTAAATCCCGTTTTATACTAAAGATATAACAGAAATCCCACGCTGTGTGTATCTATTATACAAAAAATCCTTTCGGATGAAAAATACAAGCATGTATGTACATTAGGGTGCTTTTTTTTGCCACTGTCGTTTTTTTTTTCACTCCTACCTCGAAAGTTTGTGGAAAATACCTAAAAAAATCTCCCTGAAAATTTGAAACCTTAATATAAACATTAAGTACTCGCCCAAGGCGTGCAAAGATTTTTCCCATAAAATACACGTGAAGTTTGATTTTTTTTCAAAACTCTACAGCTCTGAGGCATCTTATGGTATAATCTTGGTCAATGATGGGTTTTCTTCAGAATTGAATGCTCTACAAAAGTGTCCATTGCAGCGTAATCCTTACTCCCACCAGCGAGGTAGTACGGGACACTAAACCCAATTTTTCATGAAATTCTCGTTCATTGAATTTCCTACAAAAAAAATCTATGAAACCAAATCGCTAACATAGATATTTCTTGAGATATTGGAAGTTGATCAATAAATTCTACAATTTAGCTCAATGCTCCGTGAAAATTCCACTCTTCCTCAACTTCAGAGGCCAATATCTCAAGAAATATCGATGTTGGCGATTTGGTTTCATAGAATTTTTTTTTGTAGGAAATTGAATGAACGAGAATTTCATGAAAAATTGGGTTTTTTGTAGGAAATTGAATGTCCCACAAGTTTTTCGTTTACATTTTTTCAGCAGCTCTTGTTATTTACGAGATAGGGGCAAAACAACGAGAATTTCATAAAAAAATTGGGTTTAGTGACCCGTACTGCCTTGCTGGTGGGAGTAAGGATTACGCCGCAAGGGACACTTTTGTAGAGCATTCAAGAAAAAACTCATTATTGACCAACAGGGCTGTAAAAAATTGCAATTAAATTGGATTGCAATTGATATTGCAATCTAGTTTAATTGCAATTAACATTAATTGCTTATATTTTGATTGCAAAAATTGAACTTTGCAATAATTTAGAAGAAATTGATTGCAATAAGTTTTTGATTGCAATTAATTTTTGATTGCAATCATTAATTGCATAAAAATTGCTAACTGCAATCTGTCTAAATGACATTTACTTTGATGAATAATTGGAAGTACGAAGGTGAGGCACACAAGCCCTCAGAGGGTTAACGGCATTACACCTAGCAGTAGGTTGTTTTGATTATCGTCTTTAATGTTCCGCTAATCGACAGCATATACAATGTGCGTGCATAAAAATTCGAGTTTCTGCTTGACAAAGCTGCAACTAAACAGCACCTCCATCGTGTTTTTCAACCATCCCTAGCAGTATAACGTATCGGTGGCTGAGTGGAAGATCGACCTATCTCGGCAGCCAGTTCGAAAACGCCCTATCTCAGAAAATTTTTCAAAAACCCTCTACTTCAGAATTCGATTTAAGAACGCCCTATCTGAGAATTCGGTTCAGAAACGCCCTATCTCAACTGCCGATGCTCTGCCGTGGTCGACCGTTTTTTCTCCTTTCCTTATTTTCCGGCCACCGAAAGGCCTCGGCTCAGTAGGTGGCCAAAGAACCAGAATGATGAATACTATAAATAAAGAAGCCTCGGAACCCTGCACGGGTAGTTCCGCCGCTGGACACGGCGATGAAAAGTCCAAAACACCAACCACCCCGGAAACCGCATCGATGAAACCGAGAGGGCCGGAACGGCCCAATCAGCTTCGGCCTTCCGCAGAAGCTGGAAGGATTGCTAAACCCCTGAGGGAAAGCGAACCTCCAGGGATGCCGGTGGTACTATATCCCATGAGGGAAAGTCGAAGCCGGGGGGAAAGCTGCGGAAGGTTTAGCAGGGCACACTAAAACCGCAAGGTGTAGTGGTCGGGCAAAAGTCCTCCACGGACAAGAACAGGACCACTCCCGCGAGTAAATCCTGGAAGACCGGGGCAAATGACCTCGATCTGCGCCCCGGCTGCTCCAAAGCGGCAACTAAAATTTCGCCCTCCGTCAGGGCCCAGCGTGACCGAAGGGCAGGCCCTAAGGTCATCAAAAGGCTGGGAGTCATCCCGCATGACAAACTAACAGAGAGCCAAAAAGCCTCTCTCAAGTGGGCCATGGGAGTCTTCGCCGCCAGCGACAAGCGATCCTCCGGGAAAGTCGGGAAGGACAAACCACCCACTCGGGAAAACCCAAGGTATACCAAGAGATAGCGATCTCAGGACGACACCTCGAGTGCGTCCAAGAGGTATAGGGATTCCTCCCCATCTAACCGTCCGTCGATGGCCGTATCCAACCCGAAGCCGTTCAGTGAAGCCGCCAAAGAGCACCTCACGCTGGCGGTGTTGGACAAGGGGCATCCGGACGGCCACATTACCACGGACAACTGGAAGTCCGTCCTGATGGGTTTATGCAGGGTATATAAAGGGATACTCCAGAAGTACCCCGGCCCTGCACCAGGGCGAGTTAAGCTGGTAAATAGCGTGCGCCGATGAGCGCGCGGTCCGGCTCTATAAGGAAGCTATCTCCACGGTTGGGCAGGTGTGGCCCGGGGCAGACTTAGTTGCCGTCCATAGGGATGAAATCCCTAACAGGCCACGAGCCTGGGCATGGGTACCAGCTGAGCCATCAAAACCGGAGGAGATGCCCGAGTTCATCCGACTGTGCAACGAAGGACTGCCCACCAGCGATTGGAGGATAGTCCGAGTTGGCGAGACCAAGGGGAAGCAGCGTTTTGTTGGCTTTGTCATCAACGAGGCTTCTGTCCCAGTTCTCGAGGATTCTGGTGGGGTAATAAGCTACGGCTTTTACGCAATCACAGTAAAAATCTACCAGAGAACGGATCAGCAAGAGGAGGAAAGGGGCAAAGCCTCGAGCGGCCCCGCTCCCTCAGATATTCTTCCCGACGAAGGGGCCAACAAAACCGGCAACGCCTCGAGCGGACCTGCGGCCCCTGCGTCGGCATCGGTGGCAGGCAGCGCGGGGTACACAGGAAACTCCACGAGTGAACCTGTGGACCCACCAACGAGTGTATCCGATACCGCGACAGATACTGAGAGCGACACGGGTTCAGTATCTGCCTACGTGGGGTCGGTCTACAGTCGATGGGCAACGCTGGACGAGGATCAGCTTCTGGTATACGAACCGGAGGAGGAGGACTATGACATCGCAGTCATTGTCGCTGCCGAGCGTAGAGAGCTAGAAGCAATGGACATAACCGATTCTGAGGATGGTGCAGATCCTACAAATTAATATGCACCACTCCAAGGCAGCCTCGGCTGCTCTCCTTCCTCGCCTCAGCGATAAAGCTGAGGACTTGATTCTAGTCCAAGAACCTTGGATCGTCAAAAACATGGTTTGCGGACTGAACTCTGATGCCTACCAGGTGGTAACAGCTCCAGTAATAGGTAGGATCAGAGCTCGCATTCTAATTAAAAAAGTATATTCTCATTTTTTACTCTCCCAATACAGCGACGAGGACACTGTCAGCATCAGCGTGCAGCTGAAGGAGAGCGTTAACTGGCTGGCAACAACCTACATGGCCCACGACAGCCATGCTTGTCCACCCTATAGACTGGAAGAAGCGGTGAAGGAAGCAAATCGCAGAAAGTTCCCGGTCATAATAGGGGCCGACTCTAATGCACATAACACGATCTGGTTCTCAAGCGACACCAACTCCCGGGGTGAGTGTTTACTTGACTTTATTCTTTTATACAATCTTACTGTATGTAACGGTGGGAACGATCCCACCTTTGTGACCTCTGTTAGAAGGGAAGTGCTGGACATAACCCCTGTGTCGAGCGGTTTGTCCGATCGGATAAGGGACTGGCAGGTGTCCAAGGAGCACTCTTTTTCTGACCACCTCTACATTAGTTTCAATCTCAATTTTGATCCTGCTCCTTTAACAGCATACAGGAACAGAAAGCGAACCAACTGGGCAAAGTATAGGAATACGCTGTCGGCCTCTCTACGCAGATTCGCTTATCACGATAAGTCCTGCTTATCGTTAAGACCTGATGAAGCGAGTCTCTCGAATACAAAGGGTGTTTCTCTCGGTGAGCTGGACTCATCGTCGAAAATTGATGAAGCAGTGAACTTTGTGACAAATGCCTGTAATGCTGCTTTCAAAGCCTCCTGCCCAAGCACCCTCCCGAATGGCAAAAAGAAACCCCAGTGGTGGAATCCTGAGATTTCAGCACTGAGGAAGAACAGCAGGAGGCTCTTCAATCATGCTAAGCGAACAGGTCTTTGGCAACCATACAAAGACGCACGCAAAGTTTTCAAGAAGGCCATAAAGAGGGCGAAACGTGAATCTTGGCAAAACTTCTGCAACAACATAGAAGAGAACTCTGAAACCAACAGGCTGAGGAAAGTTCTCTCGAAATCCTCTTCGAGTATGAACTCTATCCAGAAGCCTAACGGTGACTGGACGACATAATGTAACGAAATGCTGGAGGTCCTTATGAGCACTCACTTCCCGGGCTGCTCGGGCGACGCCTCCGGCTTTTCGCCCGGTACTAGGACCTCTGGGTGATACCGTTAGGGACGTCGTAAATGAGGAGAGGGTGGAATGGGCTTTAATATCCTTCCAGTCCTACAAATCTCCGGGCCTTGACGGAATTTTTCCTGCTCAACTACAGGAAGCTAAGGACATACTGTGCGCCCTGCTTTCTCAGATTTTTACATCCTGCCTAACCCTGACTCACATACCACATGAGTGGACAAAGGCAAAAGCTGTATTCTTACCAAAAGGAGGCAAGGCCGCTCATGTGAAACCGAAGGATTTCAGGCCTATAAGCCTCACTTCATTCTTCCCTAAAACTATAGAAAGGCTCATCGAGGAATATATTCGACGGAATATAAAAAATTACAACATCTCCCCGAACCAGCATGCATATTCCAAAGGAAAATCCGTGGATACCGCACTCCATGAAATCTTATCGACGATTGAAAAAGGATTGGATCGGATTTTTTCTCGATATCGAGGGTGCTTTCAACAATGTCTACCCGAAGTCTGTTGCTAACTCTCTTCTCATGGCGGGGGTGCAGCGGGGTCTGGTAGATTTTTTTTTGGGCTTCTTCTTGAAAAGAGAACTATTCTATCAGAACTGGGGGATGGTTCCATCACAAAGTATGTGACCAGAGGCACCCCCCAAGGGGGCGTTCTCTCCCCTCTGCTCTGGAATCTAACAGTGGACACCCTACTTCTAAGCCTAAAGGGTACCGGTTGTCAAGTCATAGCGTACGCTGATGACATAGCAATCGTGGCAACGGGCAAACATCTTCAGGTCCTAAGTGAGTTATTGCAAAACTCACTCGGTCTGGTAAACATCTGGTCCAAGGAATGTGGACTTAGCGTCAATCCTACCAAAAGAGAAATGGTACTTTTCACAAGGAAGTATAAAACTCCCTTATTTAAACCTCCCACCCTAAACGGAGTGGCACTTACTCTCTCAACCGAGGTCAAATACCTTGGAATTATTCTAGACAAAAAACTTGACTGGAAGCGAAATATTGAAGACCGCTCCAGAAAGGCCAATACCGCCCTTTATGCCAGTGAGACGGCTATAGGCAAAAAATGGGGGAATAAAACCACACATAGTACACTGGATATACACAGCTGTGATAAGACCCATCCTTTTCTACGGGGTCACCGTATGGTGGCCTGCGCTAAACAACACTTTGTCCAGAGCCAAGGTGGAACGGGTGCAGAGGACGGCTGCCATGCTAGTCACGGGAGCACTTCCCACAACACCTACCATAATGTTAAATCTTCCACCTGTGGATCTCTACGGAAAATTTCGGGCCGGCTGCAGTGCGGCCAGGTTAAATACAATCCACCCGTGGAGGGACCTCAGATCCGGACACGCAAAAGTACTTAAAACTCTACCGGATGATCTACGGCAGATAGATTATACCACTCCTCTACTCTGCTTAGACAACAAATTCTCCACAAGGATGCCAGAGAGGAACGAATGGAAAGGGGCCACAGACCTGAACCCAGGGTCTACGGCCATATATACAGATGGTTCTAAGCTTAACAAAAGAGTGGGTAGCGGGATCTACTCTGACGAACTCGCGCTAAACTTCAGTTTTCGCTTACCGGACCATTGTAGTGTTTTTCAAGCAGAATTAAACGCCATAATGGAGGCGGCACGGTGGGTTATAACCTCCGCTCCTCCAGGACGGCCTATTGCTATCTATTCTGACAGCCAGGCTGCTATCAAATCTCTCAATTCTAACGGAACAACGTCCAAAGTAGCCATAGAATGCAGGAAGATTCTCAACCTGCTGGCATCAAAATGCTCCTTGACTATTGTATGGGTCCCTGGACATAGGGACATTCCTGGCAACTGCCTAGCCGACGAGCTGGCAAGGAGAGGGATGGAAATATCTGAAGTCAATTCTGCTCAGAAACACAGACTAAAGGCGGAACTCGGCGAGGAGGTAAATTTCAGGTGGGCTGTGGAAACCACCTGCCATACTACCAGGCAAATTTGGCTAAAAATTGATGTAAAGCGATCCATAGCTCTTACCCGGCTGGACCGCTCCTCTCTCGGATTAGTAGTCGGGGTAATCACTGGACACTGCCTGATGAGCACATGCGGAAAAAGGCTAGGATACCCCACCAACGATTTTTGTCGCAGTTGCAGAGACGAGGAAGAGGTGGAGACCGTTGAACACTATCTCTGCCATTGTCCCGCCTTGGCCCACACGCGCAACCGATTCTTCAACAAGTACTTTCTAGATTGTTTAGCCGATTTGAACTCGGCGAACGTCCTCGACTTGTTGTGCTATAAAAAACGCACTCGGTGGTTCAATTACTAAGAAAGGGAAAGAAACAAATGGCTTCGGCCAATGGTATCACAACGGGCTTTTCCAGCCCACGTGTGCTCCGCGCTGCGCGTTTTTGAACCGAATTATAATATAGGGCGTTTTCAACCAAATTCTGAGATAGGGGGCTTTCCAATAAAATTCTGAAATAGGGCGTTCTTCAATCAAATTCTAAAGTAGGGTGTTCTTGAAAAGTTTTCTGAGATAGGACGTTTTCGAACTGACTGCCGGGATAGGTCGATCTTCCACTCAGCCATCGATATGTACTTGCACAGTTCTTGTGTGGATTAGTAGTGCCATCTACTGAGACAGCCCGGTTGATTGGATTTTTGTCATCCCACTTTTGAGCGGCCATTCGTTTGCTCGGTTTGGCCCTTCTGTATTGTTTTTGCGCACTGCAAGTGCATTTACTTGGAACATTAGTTAGGCGGTCATATATTCGCACAATAAGTTTTGGTTCGCACATTTTATATTTGGTCTTGTAAATTGTAAATATTGTAAGGTATTATGTAACTCAGAAGTTATCCTATTTGTCTTATAAGCTAAAATTTTACAACAGTCTTCAATATTTTTTGCCGTTTTTTGAATAAAATGTTTTTCTTCAAGCAGCAACAACTTTCTGGCTACTGTTGTCAAACTTAAACTTATAAGAAAAATCTGCTAAATATTTTTCTTTCAACACAAGATTTGGTAACTATAACTTAATCATGTAACGACAACCAGATCATGTTTTGAGAGAAACATACTTACGTAACTGAACTCTTTTCTCAGTGTAAATTACTAAAACAACATGCATGCAATTTGAAGAGCGCACAACTCGTTGTTTATATTAGGTGTGTATAGTAACAAATAGTCAGTACTGGAACCTGAAAATTTTTACTGGGAAAGTGTATAATAACCCAAAATATTTCCAATAGAGCACTGAATCGAGAGCGTAATAACACGGGAGAAGTGCAAATTCTTGCTAGTGAAATTTTTACTAGCAGAAATTAGCGCGCGGAAGAAGAAGAATAAATGTCAAAAGCCGCCATTTGTTGAAATGGTTAAGCATAAACAAAAGTAAAATGAGTGGAAATCAAAATATTAATGATGTACCGGTCTGTGAAAGTGCTTGCATGTAAAGCAAAGAGTTTAAGACTGAACAGAATGTCAAAACGGTGAAACAACTACTCACATGCAAGTTTTTACTAGTTTTGTGTTCAATAAATTCTTCTGCTAGTTTTCTCTTTTTCTCAATTTCTATTTTGCTTTTACGCTCTCAATTTCTTTATTAAAAAAATCAAGAATAAATTATTGCATTTTGAGATTGCAATTAAAATGTTTGATTGAATCAGTGATTTGATTTCAATCACAATCATTGCAATCAAATATGCTTACAATTAAATTGATTGTAGTTTTTACAATCAGAAAAATGCATCCTATTACTAACACAATCATTGATTGCTAAAAAAATTTATTGCAAATTTTTACAGTTCTGTTGACCAAGATTATACAATAAAATGCTTTTGAGCTGTAGAGTTTTCAAAAAAAAATCAAAGTTTACGTGTATTTTATATCGGAAATCTTTGCACGCCTTGGGCGAGTACTTAATGTTAATATTAAGGGTTAACATTTTCAGGAAGTTTTTATTATGTGTTTTCCACAAAATTTCGAGGTAGGAGTAAAAAAAAAACAATAGTCACCAAAAAAGCACCCTAATGTACATAGATTTGCAATATACATAGGATTTATATACATTAGGGCGGGCCAATTTTTTTTTGACTATGCGCGTATAGCATAAGAGGATTCTACTTGCAATTCGAAGCAACTTTGCCGAAGAAACTATCGGTCTAAAATCAATTAAGGAGTTTGCCATATTGCGAAAATAGGCTTAGAAGAAAATGTGGAAATTTGTACTGTTGTGCCCTGTGGTGGAAGTTTTAAGAAAAGGAGAAGTGCAGAAATGGATTCCTAATACCAAAAAACCCCTACAGCATGCTTTTGTACAAAATTTAAGCAATTCTTTACGATACTTCAGCAAAGTTCTAAGAAACCTATTTTCACAATTTGGCAAATTCCAAATTGATTTTAGAGCCATGGTTTCTCCGGCAAAGTTGCTTAGAATTACACGTATGTTTGTGCAATACGCGCATAGTCGAAAAAATCTCCGATACAAATTTACCCGCCATTATATACCTAAATATGTACATATTTTACACAAAAACTGTTTGTCAAACAGCCTTTTCATTCGTTTTCGCGTTTAAATTGATCAGATGGTTGACATTTCATTGGCTAATCTTAGTTTAAACCAGCCATCTCGGGCGTTTAAACTATGTTTAAACACCGCCGTGCACAGAAAAACTGGCCCTAAGTCGCACAATTAGTTTTTATACCTTTCATGAGCATGAAATGGTATTATAACTTTGGTCCGATGTTTGTAAGTACCAGAACAAAAAGAGATAGACCCATGAAAATGTATACTTATATGATCAGAACGTCGAGCTGAGTTGATTTAGCCATGTCCGCCTGTCCGTCTGTCTGTCTGTTTGTATGCAATCTAGTCTCTCAGTTTTCGAGATATCCGGATCAAATTTGGTAGGTGGCTGTATTTTTATAATGTATTACTCATTTGTCGGAACCGGAAGAATCGGACCACTATAACATATAGCTCCCATGCAACTGATTGTTCAGATATGAGATTTTTCATTATAACTTCTCCATTTATGCAGCTACGAACATGAAATTTTGCAATACTCGCACCCATTATCAACAGAATACTTACAGTGAAAATTACAAAGATCGGGTCACTATAACCTGCAGCCCCCATACAACTGATTGTTCAGATATGAGGTCTTTTATCATAACTCCTCCATTTATGCAGCTAGGAACATGAAATTTCGCACCATTTTCACTCATTATTAACAGAATACTTACAGTGAAAATAACAAGGATCGGATGACTACAACATATATCTTCCATACATCTGATTGTTCAGATATGGGATTTTACTGTAAAACTCCTTTATTTGAACAGCTAAAACCGATAAATTTCGTAAGATATTTTATAAATAATAATACAAAGTCTACTGAGAAAATCGTCAAAATCTATGCTGTATAAGCTTTATCTCCTATAGCACTGATTGTTAAGATACCAGTTTTTGCCATATATCTCCTTTATGTACGAAACTAAACCCAATAAATTGTGTTACCGGTTTACATACCGATCACATAGCGGTGAAAATCACTTAGATTGGTGTCATATAAAGTATATCTTCCATACCTCTGATTGTTTAGATGCGATTTTTTATATAAGTATGTAACTCCTCTATCGATGTATGCAGATGTATTCAAAAGCAGTAATCTGTCAAAGTAAAATTTGCAGATGTTCATGAAAGGTATGACGCCTTCGGCATAGCCGAAGACAGCGCTGCTCTTACTTGTTTTGTTAAGTAAATTAGATTCGACTACACATTCGACTACTATTTCTGTTTTTCGTTTCTATGTCAGTAACCATTGAACTATTTACTGCCTTTTTGTTAACGACTACCTCCCAAACGTTTGCCAATCGAAAATTTTACTATTTGCATTATCAAAGAATACAATCACTCAAAATACTTTTCAGAATCTATAAACTGAATCCACTTGAAAAAAACAAGCAATGATTGGAAATTTTTTCAATGTTTTCAAAATACACAACTTCTCGAGTTCCCCACACGTTTTCCTAACTTATATCACTTTATTTCTCCCAATTACTTTCTGTATAACTCATAAACTTGCTATTACAATTCATTTAAAGTGAATGAAATTCCGCTGATAGGGTTCATATGAACGGCATTAATTTACCACAGAGAGCAGCTTTTTCTTATTTATCAACTAGCAAATGCCCGCTTGCTTCGCGGCGCCTAATAAGATCTTTTGCTTTGGCCAATTCAAAAATAGCGTTTAAAAGCAAACGCAGTCTGTAAAGTAAACATTTTTTAAAAAGCAGAATCACACATATGCCAAGAATAGTAGCGCTTTGATTCCATATGGAATACTAATCCCTTTCGATGTAATACGTTTTACCTACGGTCTTATTTCTACCTGTGAGATCTCTGTCAAGCGTGCATAATATTCTTCTATGATCCTGCAACTTCACGCCAAGAATCCTCACTGCCCCACAGGATGAAAAGTTTTCGCGTACATTGGCTAAATTAGTCGTGTGATCTCATTAATATCGTTCAAATGAAGCCATTTATATACCTATCGTGTTCCTTCTTGGACAGATGTGGTTGTTGTTGTTGTTGTAGCGGTTGATATCTCAGTCGTTGTCGTCAAGTTCCACTAACGGCAGCCCTAAGAAGCGTGCAGCCTCTACAGGGTCAGTCCACAGGGACAAAGCCGTTAGGGTTGTCGGGTTTTCCGGGCATGCGAAGAGATGTTTCGAGTCGTGAGGGGTCTCTCGGCATGCCAGACACTCATTTGACACATCCGCATTTAGTCTGCTCAGGTATGAGTTTAACCTGCTGCAGTAGCCAAAGCGAAGTTGCGCTATTGTGGTTCTTGTCTCCCGAGGCAGATGAAGCTCCGTCACGTCAACGTCCGGTGATTGTGTGCCTAGAACAGCATTCACAGGTTTAGAGTCTACATAACTCGAGACTGAGTCCCTCTGAATGCCGTTCAGGGCGTTTTGGATATTTTTCTATTGTGAGAGAACATATGACATTTCGCAGGAATTTGCTGTTGGACATATTTTACTGCAGAAAATTTAGCCAAAGGGATCTTTTGAATTTTCTTTAATATCTATCTTACGTACATTAGAATAATAACACTGTGAGGCAAATGGTAGGGGTCAGTGATCGGGAAACTTGTTTTTGACCGATGTAACATTTCCCGTTGGTTTCATCCCATCCCGATTTTGACTGTCGCATAGTGTAATAAAATTAATGTTTTTCATACCTAATAACAATTTTATTTAAAAATTAAATTGTTTGTTTTTGTTGTTTTTTTTTGTGGCTCTTTGTAGCATTTAGAATTTACATGTGGCTCTTATCGGCCTCGGCCTTGCCTACCCCTGGTATATATAAAAGAGTTTGTAAAAGGGGGCGTGGCACATCCCATAGGAGTGGAATTTTTTATCATCTATAACTTCGGAACTATAAGCCCACCTAACTTGAAATTTGGTATGCAGACATATCAATGGTAGGTGCTTATATGAGGGAATATATAAACGAATTTGTAAACGGAATGTATCGTAATAGACTAATTTTAATTTGGAAATTTGATGGTAACGATCCGAATCCACCTAATATTAATAATGGAACAAGATTTGTAGTACAAGTGATGATCAATATATATTAGTTAAAGCACGATAAAGCTAAAAGTGTGGCTCATAAGGATGCCTTAATGTAAACAAAGAAAATAGTTTGTCTCCTTTAAATTATGCTAAACTGAATATTTGTATTACTGTTTTATATTTTGATTTGTTTACCCCGAACGACGTCGGGTGCTCTGCTAGTATGTACCAGGGTTGTTGCGAATATTCGCATTCGCATTCGCATTCGCATTCGAAACCGTGGAGGTCCACATTAATTTCAACATTCGCGTATCGCAATAATCAATGCGGAGCTTTTGCGAATGCGAATGTTGTGCAAGTGCACCGATAAAACGTATATATGGCAAACAAAATGACAAATTGTAGCCAATATTTTTGCCTTCGTCGTGGGAGTATTTTTGTAACAAAACTGGTCAAATGTCGTATTTATCAACTTTGATAAAAATGTCTTTAAACATATTATTTCTTAAGCTATATAACTGAGCTATCAATGGGCAGCCATACAAGTTCCAATTTATACTTGACCTTTGACGTACGTCGAAGAGAACATAGTATTTTTATAATTATAAGGTTTTATTTAACGTGGTCATCCCGCGCAAATCGTGGAAATTTCCAATCGATTTTAAACTAACTTTCCGACAAGTTAGAGACTTGAAATTTTCAGCATAGTTCCAATCACGATGACAATGCAATTTAAAATATAAATGAATTCCCTATATGGTCCAGGGGTCTTGATTCAAAGTCGGTCAAAAATTAGTAAAATTTATGGCTAACAGAGCGTAATTTGCCAATGAACGCAAAACCAGAGCAAAGCTATTTATGGCAAATTCTAGATATCAACCTAGTCTAGATATGAACCTCGTTGTAGGCATCATATCAAGGAGATACAATTAGAATACTCGAGAAGTTTCCCCGCCAGAAAAACTTTAATATTGCGCCTAAATATATGCCATGCTACAGCGGAAGTGGACGACACGCCATTGCTTTAAATGAAATTAACTGCTGCTATATGTATGTATGTATACATATGTATGTTTATAAAAAACGTAAGCAAACAACATTTTGCTTGCATAGTCTTCTGTTCTCTTTCATTGCAAGTTGAATTATTTTAATATCTATTGCAAAATTTTGTACATAAAATAAAATAAAACTATTTAATATACAACGCTTTTATAAATGGACTAAAAATTAGAAAATAAAGTAATGTAAAAAAAATTATTTTTTAAAAAATAAGCTTTTATTTAACATGTTTAATCAAAGGAATAAAATAAAGTAGTGAAACAAAAGTTTTTTTAGCAAGAAAATTTTGTCAAAACTGCACTAAAATGAATAAAATAAAATAAGTTAAGGTCCCGTTAAAGTTACTAAAAGCCATTTAGTGAAAGGAGTTATTCAAACTCTAATGAAAATTACTAACAATCTGTACTAATTTACTTCGTTTTTAAAAAAGCTTGTCGGCGAATTCAGCGTACATGCATAATTGGTTAGGTATGTATGTATATGTATGTATGCAGATATTTAAATGCCGGTTTGCAATTCGCGCGACAAGCTTTTTTAAAAACGAAGTAAATTAGTACAAATTGTTAGTAATTTTCATTAGAGTTTGAATAACTCCTTTCACTAAATGGCTTTTAGTAACTTTAACGAGACCCTAACTTATTTTATTTTATTCATTTTAGTGCAGTTTTGACAAAATTTTCTTGCTAAAAAATCTTTTGTTACACGACTTTGTTTATTCCTTTGATTGTACATGTTAAATAAAAGCATGTTTTTAAAAAATATTTTTTTTACATAATTTTTTTAAATATTCACAATATATTGAGTTAAAATTTGTTTGTTATTATTTTATAAAAAAATGTATCATGCTTAAAACAAATGATATAAACCGTGTTTTCAAACTTTATACAAAACAAAGGAAAATTTAAAGATTTTCCATCAAAATTTTCGACCTTTTCATGAGATTTAAAAAAATATATATATAAACAAAAGTGGTAAACAATCTCACTTTGAAATGGGGGTGCTATTGATAAACCGATACTGTACATACGTAGATACATCACTGAGCACCCGAAATGTGTAGTTATGCAGAGATTTTTTTAATTTCCAATGTTTTTCATTTTAATAGCCCTGCCAGATAGAGTACTTTGCGTACGTGACGCTCGCGGATGAAACTGCTGTGACGTAAAAGAACGTAGAGCGACGCCACAATGAAGGTGTTGCGTTTGCAAACAAAAATATGCTGTTCTTTATGAACTTGTACTTGGGGTTTACACAAGTTAATTTTGCAGATGCAATAGCAATACATTAGCACTTTTTTACTTATATATTCACACTTCTCTCATTGTCTTCGTGAATGTTTTTAAATTTTCGAAGACAGTTTATTGTCTGGACCCCCTTATTTGTTCAAAGAATGTGACAAATAATACATATTCTAAATTTTCTTGTCATGTATAAACGCAAGGGAATACAACTGTCAGCAGTGACGGAGCTACTTGCGTCAAAAGTTGAGTGTTGGCCAACGTTTGTTGGTTCCGTCGACGCAAGGGTTGCCAATCTGGCGCTCTGTAAGCAAACACACGCAGTCGACTCAACTGTCAGTTTCATCCTTGATCGGAACGCACGTAACGTGCTATAAACCATTTAACCCTGGAAGGTCATCGTTATTTTTATAACGCAAAGGTCATTCTTCGTCGATTCGACGACGGCATTTCTAAACGCGTTATTAAATTAACCTGTGTATAAAAATGCACAAAAATTATTATTTTCACATTATTTTGTTTATATTTTTTTTTTAAATAAAACAATATCAAGTAGTTTTTCTTTAGAGTTTTGATTGTAATTCAAGATTTCACAGCTCTGATTCATTTGGATTTTTGTAGAAAACATTAATTAGAAAATATAAAAAATAAATAACTTATATAATTCATTTAAAGTGTTTTTTTTCTTAAAAATAATACTATGAACTAAAAAAGGAAAAAATTTTCAGATACGACAGTTCTCATTTTGTGCAAGAGGCGCAAAGCTCCATTTTATGATCTCCACAGAGACTTTTTTGGCATTTTGCACAGGATGATTTGTTAAGCGTCGCTTAGAAGGGGGCCAAATTGCGCAATTTTTTTTTTTCTTCGTCGGTATAACTTTTGGTTGCATTCATCGTGTGTTATAACTGCACAAGTAAAATATATAAACAAATAAAAAAAAACTTAAGAAAATTACTTTGAAAACATGAACGTAAAACATACACAAAGTTCATCCTTCGTCGTTTCGACTACGCACATTTAAAAAATAAGTACTTACACGAAGCGCATGAATCTAAGTAACCGCACACATCAACAGCACAAAACCGTCTAGCGCTGTACGAAAAATTAGCACTATACAAACAAAGGAAAACAGCGATAACGGTAAAATAAAAACTCGCGTCGTCGAAACGACGAACCATGACCAGGGTTAAATTCAAATTTCTAACTGCGCTGCAAACTTGATAGAATTCTAAAACCGTCTTCAAATTTCAAACTTTTTAATCAGAGCTTTTTATAAATATTTCGAATATTCATTTTTGTAGCCCATCAAATTTTAGTATAGAGTGAAAATCTCTCAAGTGGGCCACCAAAAATTGGATGGTCAAGATTTTTTCGAACAAATCACTTTATTCGGTTTACAACCGTAAAAAATATAATTTGAATAATTTTGCAAAATTCGAATTTTTACAAGAGTTATTGTTATTAACTTTTTTCTTGATGAACTCAGTAATTATTTATTATCCACTAATTCATATTTAGCATGTATCCTGATTTTTTCCACGATAATAGTTAATTAGACACGCTTTAGCCTGATTGTCTAAATTTTTCAAATAATCATTATTTTGTATAAAATTTTATATTAAAAAAAAAAATTTTTTAAACAAATGGAAATATTTATTACTTCTCGATCAGATTATTTAATCGTTTACATTGAATATCAATCCTTATTCTATAATACATTATTTAAACGAAAAAAAAAACGGAAACTTGCACGGAGTCGCTAGTTAATAATTTTTTTCGCTCCTGCCACGGGTGCTTCTGCCTGCCTTCATTCCAGGTCCCGCGCGCAATCGCAGCGAGGTAAACATAAGCATCGATTATTTAGTACAAAATTATTTAAAGTTGTATACATAAATATGTACATACACAACATGCATATTTATATATGTACGTGTGTATGTATTTATGCATGTATTTTGTCTTTACAGAGAAAAAAAATAAAGAAATATAAATAAAAATAAAGTAATGTAAAAAATATATTTTTTTAAAAATAAGCTTTTATTTAACATGTTTAATCAAAGGAATAAAATAAAGTAGTGAAACAAAAGATTTTTTAGCAAGAAAATTTTGTCAAAACTGCACTAAAATGAATAAAATAAAATAAGTTAAGGTCTCGTTAAAGTTACTAAAAGCCATTTAGTGAAAGGAGTTATTCAAACTCTAATGCAAATTACTAACAATTTGTACTAATTTACTTCGTTTTTAAAAAAGCTTGTCGCGCGAATTGCAAACCGGCATTTAAATATCTGAATACATACATATAAATACATACATACCTAACCAATTATGCATGTACGCTGAATTCGCCGACAAGCTTTTTTAAAAATTTTCCCATATCTACATATACATATACATGCATACATATGTAAGTTGCTGTCCTCTCTGTTGGAGGGACACTAAATAAAACGAAATACGTTGAGGCTAGGGCTATGCCCGCTTTATTGGAGGCTTGATTAAGACTTAAAAACTAAAATTACATTTGTTCAGTTTTTATAACAAAATTTTGATTACTATTGCAAAACGTGAGTTATGTTTTGAAATATGTACCAGACGCTCGACCGGAAAAGGGTAAATATGTAATTGCGAATATTAATAAGAACTATTATTGAATTTAAAGTATTACTGTTGACACAGCTATTTTTGTGAACACAATGTAATTTGCAAATATTAATAAAAGAAGAACAGTTTCCTGTTTATTAACTTATTGCATTTCACTTTAACTTGACACAGCTTATTATTGGCTTTTGGGTCAATAAATGGGTTTGAAACCTACTTTTTGAAGTGAAACTTCTTACTGTCGTCCCTAATTTGGCGCGCCAAGCGTTGGGTTTTCTAGCGCCAACGAGTGTCAGCGCGCGCTATACCCAAATAAGCGCGTCAAACATTTGACGTTTTCTTTTTATCTCGAAGTGCGTTGCTTGGCGTTTCAATTTATTCGGTTCTGTGCACAGAAAAGGTGAAGCTGTGAAATTGGTAACATACATATATTACAATAAATATATGTGCACATTTTAATATAAAGTTAAAAACAATTGCAATTTTGTTAAGATCAATAGATCCTGTAAATTCCACCGCAGGAGCAGCACATCAAAGTTCAAGCATTGCTGGACCAGAAAACCTAACCTAAAAAATGGACTCCATCGACGTACTGGAGGATTTGCTATTTTTGGAAATGATTTCACAGAATACCAGGCAAGGGAACCGAGAAATCTTTAAAACGCGAAAAACGTCTGGGTTTTACACATCAGGTGTGAAAATTTTAATAGACAAAAAACCAGACCTTTTCTTCAAGACAACGCGTATGACTTGTGCACAGTTTGATGCTCTTTTAAATTTGATTGAACCATGGCTTCGCAAATATTCGAAAAGGCAACCCATTGAGCCTGAACATAGGCTGTTTATTACTTTGGAGTAAGTATTTTGTAATATTTTTGCTGGATTCATTTACGACATTCATTTGCCATAGGTACTTAGCACACGGATGCTCGCTGCATATTATTTCGATGAAGTTTAGGATTGGACTGGAGACAGCAAGGCGTATAATTTTGGAAACCTGTGACGTAGTATGGGACGTATATATATTATATTGGTTATCCCTCTTGTCAAACAAGCACGGGTGCGCTTGAACCATTTCAATTAGTTTTTCTGTCAAATTCTAAAATTGCTACAAGTATTAATGTAAAAAGGAAATATTAATTAAAATTCTTACATCCATCTTCTTGATTGACCGCGTAAAATATGAAATATTTTAAATAAATTGTCAAATTCTCCTTGTCTTTGCTTTTCCTCCTTCTTACTTTTGTCCTCTTTCTTTCTCACTTCTGCTTTCAGCACCCAACTTCATGTCTTAACGCGCTGTCAAAATTGAAAATTCCTTTTGCTCGGCGTTAGCGCCGCGTTATTGTGGGATGCTTCATACAAATTGTACGGGCATGAGGATTTTTGACAGTTGTTTGGCGCTTGACGCGCCAATTTAGGGATGGCAGTTAGGCGGCGGTATGGCAAAAATGGAGTGCAATTTTTAAAACTGAAAACGTTACATGAGTGAGAAGGATGATATAGGTAGTATAGGGAAGGGGAAAAAAGAAATAAAGCGACGAATGACGGGTACGAGTACGTACATATGTATATATGTATATTTGAATGCACGTATGTATGAATGCACGTATGTATGAACGAACTCATTGCGCATTTCAGCTCTGCCGCTACCAAGCAATATATGTATAAATGATGCAGGCGTGCTTCGCGTAACTACATCCATTCGTACATACCCTGTAGGGAAACCACAAACTAGTGAATCAAATTTCTAGTTCCGCACTAGGTCTTTATCGCCAAAAAGGAACTAGTCCGATAGGAACTAGATCCCTACCAGCCCAAAATCGGCGAAAAGTGGTACTTTTAAAAAACTAATTTCTTTCAGTTTTTTTCACTAGAAATCTATATCTAAAGTGACGAATTTAGAAATAGTTCGGAACTATAGAAAAAGGGATGCAGAACGAATTAGATCTTATTTGTCGAATTTAGAACCAGTTCGGAACTATCGAATAAGGGATGCAGCGGGGGGCTTGTTTACTTTACATAGATATGTATTCGGCGGCTTTTTCGTTCAAATACGCTTCTAAACTAAAATTTGCGTTAACATTTTAACATCCTGGGACAGTCTGGAATCTAACAAATGACAGCGAGCACCTCTGCAAACTCAGCTACAGCTAAAGGTATGTAAACGTACATTTCTCACAATCATTCAAACAAATTTAATTTCAAATTGAAAACACATTTCTTCCAAAATAACTTAAAATCGCACACACGGAAGAACCAAAAAGATTGAAAAATCATTATACTTTTTTCCTTCGTCTGTCGATTTTAGAACTGGTTCGGAACTATAGAATTTAGGACTAGTTCGGAACTATCGAAAAAGGGATGCAGCGGGGGGCGATTGACACTTCCTAGGACATCGCCATGTTAAATTCGCCAGTTGCTTGCATGCAAAAGAGATTTATCGCGAACCAGTACTGGGTCTAAATGTACTAGAAGCGCACCAGTTCAGAACTAGAGATTTTCCCCACAGGGTATGTACATATGTTTGTATGTATGGATATATTTATGATGAAGCAAACGGGCTTCGTTGATGTACTGATGGGCATATGTATGTATTTATGGACAGCAATGTTTTCACGTATGTGCATATGTTTGAATGGTTGTATATATATTTGTACGTATGTACATATGTTTGTGTATGTACATATGTTTGTGTACATGTATATATGCACATATGTAGTACAAACGAAAACAAATCTAATAAGCTGCTCGTTGATATGTACTACGTTTATACGTAAGCTATTTGCAAATAAAAATAATTTCCAAATACCTAACTCACTGTTTATTCGATGGTGAAAAATTTTGTTTTAATATTGCCTGATTATATAAAGGCAATAACATGACCATCGAAAAGGAAAATAAAGTTAAAAATGGCAATGCCTTGATTATAAAAAGGCAATAAGATGATCATCGAAAAGGAAAATTGACCTAAGAATGGCAGCGTCTTGCGCTTATTTGCAAATAGTACCACTAATCAATACTTATTTGCGTGATTTAGTTATTTGCAAATAAAAAATTAACTCAGCGTTTATACGGCAAAGTTTACCATTTTGCAAATTGTTATTTGCCAATAATGCGTGCGTATAAACGTAGTAATAAATGCGAACTGTACTGATTGTCAAAAATTATGTGTTTGTTGTACATTTGTTCATGTTTGTTATTGTGCGTGCAATTTTCTAGAGTAGTTTTGTGCTCTCGCTCTCTTAATACAAGGATACTCTGATGAACATACATATGTGAGGATGATGCAAGGCCAACTTATATAAGGTAGTGTTACAGGAGCAGTTGAAATTTTCGCCCGATGTTTCTTAAAGAAATTCATAAACGTAGTGATCGTTGGTTCAACTTGGTGTTGTTTTGCTCTAGATTGCACCGTTTGTGGGCCTGTTGAATCAATTTATGGCTTGGTTGTATGACAGATCAAAAAATGTGGATTTTCTGGCAAGTTGTACAACTTATCGCTACATTAATGGCCATGTTGTACAAACTCATTTAATTTGCGTTTATTTTGTACACTAAATAACCGAAAATGGATAACTCAGCTGAAATAGGTACGTGCTTTTGTTGATTTTTATAAATGTACGCCGAAACTATGAAATTGTAAAAATGAGATTTTACAATGATATTTGCAATGTTTGTGGGCAAAACGTTCAACTTGATTGCGGATTGATTGGAACCAACGTTTTCGGCTTGCATTATGTCAAAAGTATGTGTTTGTTGTAATTCATTCTGTCATTTACTACCATTATGCGCAGGCCAATTCATGAAATCATTTCATGCGTTTGAGTAGAAACTGAATGAATTATAATTAAGGCGAAATAGAGTTTATGCACTTAGTTTTTACTCAGATCGATGAAATGATTTCGTGAATTGGACTACGCATACATGTGATACTTATGATTTTAATTTATAAGTTAATTTTATGTTTTTAATCTCTTGCTACCACAAGAATATATGAATTCGTGATAAAAAATTCGCCTCGGAAGATAGAAAGCGGGTAAGAATAAATGCCGAACAAAGGAATTTGTGTTCTTTCAACTTAAATAAATGCATTTTGCAAACAAAAGTGCGTATGTTCCTTAGTGCCTTGGTAATAGCGAATTCGTAGGGATCTATTGATTGCATTATAAACATTTTTATTTACATATTTGTTAAACATACAATTACATCCATTACAACCCAGTCCTATGGATGCTAGAAGCGCGAATTCATATAAGGTGGTGTTACCGGAAAATGAATAAATAAATTATATGTATGTATATCAGAAAATTAATAACATGAAATAATTGTTTGATTTCTAACCAAACCTATGTATGTAACTCAATCGCCTAATGGTTTGCCGAACCGTAAACATATGTTTACACATCCAATTTCGTGAGTAGGTACCTGGGACTCACACCTTTTTTAAGAAGTTTCACTTCTATCATATGTACGGTGTTACACACGCATTTTTTTATTTAAAGTGGCGTTTTTATTTTTTCTCTCTGACCGCAGGATTTATTTTGAAGGACTTTGTAATTTCAAAAATATTATTAATTACAAAAATTGTTAAAAAAATTCAATGCAATGTAGAATAAAAATATGGGTAACAAATGCAATAGGAAATTTCTTTAGAATTTAAAAATTTAAATTTTAGGATTCACAAAGACGAATAGGTAATTTTTAAGCTGACAAAGTTAGAAGAACGAAATTCGAGGATGTTATCAAGTTTATATAAGCCCTTAACATATAATTTTTTCAAAACCAAATATTGCGAAATTTCAAGGATAAAATTTTAAAATTACATTTTCAATATTTACCAGCTCTTCTGCACCAGAAACTTGAATCTGTTTAAATTCTAAGGCTTTCCTCATTAATTTTATAACCATACTTCTTCTCTAAGCACATTTCTCTGAATTTTTTAAATCATTTATGAATTACTGACGTCAGAGTGAAAAACTAAAAACGAAACAGCGCTGTCCTCGGCTATGCCGAAGGCTTCATACCTTTCATGAATTACTGAAAATTTTACTTTAACAGATTACTGCATTTAAAAAAATGTATATATTCCCAGCATACATAGATAGAGGAGATACATATATAAAAAAATGACATCTAAACAATCAGAGGTGTGGAAGATATACCTTATATACCACCAATCTAAGTGATTTTCGCTGCTGTGTGATCGGTATGTAAACCGGTAACACAATTTAATGGGTTTAGCTTCCTACATAAAGGAGATATATCGCATGGTATCTGAACAATCAGTGGTATAAGAGATAAAGCTTATGCAGCATAGATTTTGACGATTTTCTCAGTAGATTTTGTATTATTATGTATAAAATTGCTTTCGAAGTTTATCGATTTTAGCTTTCTAAGTATCTGAACAATCAGTTGTATGGAGTCTATAGGTTATAGCGACCCGATCTTCGCCATTTTCACTGTACATATTTTTATTTATTTTTGATAATGGGTGGAAATATTACGAAACTTCATGTTCCCAGCTGAATAGATGGAGGAGTTATCACAAAAAATCGCATATCCGAACAATCAGTTGTACGGGAGCTATATGTAAAAGTTACCCGATCTTTGTTATCTTCACTGAAATTATTATGTTGATAATGGGTGGAAGTATTGCAAAATTTAATGTTCCTAGCCACTTAAATGGAGGAGTTATAACGAAATATCTTATATCTGAACAATCAGTTGTATGGGAGCTATAGGTTATAGTGACCCGATCTTTGTAATTTTCACTCCAAGTTTTCTGTTGATAATGGGAGGAAGTAGTGAAAAATGTCATGTTCCTAGCAGCATAAATGGAGAAGTTATAAAGAAAAATCTCATATCGGAACAATCAGTTGTATGGGAGCTATATGTTATAGTAGTCCGATTCTTCCGGTTCCGACAAATCATTAACACATTATAAAACTACACCCACCTACCAAATTTCATCCGGATATCTCGAAAACTGAGCGACTAGATTGCATACAAACAGACGGACATGTCTAAATCAACTCAGCTCGGCGTTCTGATCATTTAAGTATACATTTTAATGGGTCTATCTCTTCTTATTCTGGTACTTACAAACATCGGACCAAAGTTATAATACCATTTCATGCTCATGAAAGGTATACAAAGAAATATAGCCAATACTGGTCAAGAAAAGGAGTTTCTATAATTGCCATTAACGCAAATTACAAATCCCGAAAATCCCGGGATTTCTTGCCAAGACTCCTGGTATTTTCGAGACCTTAAAAAGTCCGGAATCCCGGGATCCCGGCATCCCGGGATTAAAATTCCTAGTACGTACATATTTATGTAAATATACAACTTTAAAAAATATTGTACTAATAATCTATGCTTATGTTTATAAATAAATTTTATTTTTTTTTTCGTTCTCTGGTTGCACCACGCTCGCTGCGAGTCCGCGCGGCACGCGGCATGAAGGCAAAAGCACACGTGGGAGGAGCGAAAAAAATTAATAACTAGCGACTCCGTGTAAGTTTCCGTGTTTTTATTTTTTATTTTAAATAATGTATTATAGAATAAGGATTGATATTCAATGCAAACGATTAAAAAATCTGATCGAGAAGTAATAAATTTTTCCATTTGTTTATAAAAATAAAAAAAAAATTAAAAATTGTATACAAAATAATGATTATTTGAAAAGTTGAAACAATAAGGCTAAAGCGTGTCTAATTAACTATTATCAGCAGGATACATGCTAAATATGAATCAGTGGATAATAAATAATTACTGAATTCATAAAAAAGTTAATAACAATAACTCTTGTAAAAATTCGAATTTTGCAAAATTGTTAAAATTATATATTTTTTAATGGTTGTAAACCGAATAAAGTGATTTGTTCGAAAAAATCTTGACCATCAAATTTCGGGTGGCCCACTTGAGAGATTTTCACTCTATAGTTAAGTGTAACCTTGCATCTTAAACGAAAATATTTAAATAGGACAATACCTTCAAGAGCGTGCGCAAAAAGAGTTATGAAAAATCAGCGCGATAAATTATACTAAAATTTAATGGGCTATAGAACTGCATACTTATAACTCTGATTCAAAATATTGAAGTTATTTAACAGTTTCTAGATTTCTACTAAATTTCCAACACAGTTAGAAACGTGAATTTATATGTTTATGTTATAATACTTATGAGCCATCCTTAAATAAAAAATTTACGAAAAATATTTTGCATGAAAACCATTGTGAATATTCAAATTTCTACATATTCTTATTAGATGCCGGAGAGTTTATGTATTACATTTCAATACATTTAATAAAATTTAACGCGGAGTTATCACAAATAAGCACTCAATATATCACCGTTTTTCTCATTTTTTCACACGACTTAGTTTAGATTTTTAATTATAAGTATCACACACCTTACCCTTTATACGTAACAAAAATTAATTATTTTTAAGAATAACGGTTTTAGAAAATGAAGGAATAACTGACACTCTATGTTCCTAATTTTAAAGCGCAGGTTGCCTCAAAACGTAAATTACTGCAAAACAAATAGCTCATTAATCATAAAATGAAGTATTTTTTTAGTTTGAAGTATTTTTTATTTACAAAATTGTATGCGTACTTATTTAATCACAGTATTTAAAAAAAGGCTCTATACTATACTTCTTATAACCAGCTCAATACTAACCACATTTGTTCTAGCCCTGAGGACCCTTTTTGAACTATTTGGGAACTGTTGGTATATGAACTGTCTCAGAACCATCTAAGCCAGAGTCGGCTCAGAACAAGTTCAAAAGCTCTGCAGAGGGCGACAATTGTCACTTCGTAGGACATCGCCATGTTAAAACAGACAGTTGTAAGCATTGAGTTGGGATAAATGAAGAACCAGTACCGTCCCTTGTCAGGCTAGCTCAGCGCAAGTTCGGAACCAGTGTGATTTGCTGCAGGGTACGTACATAAATATATATGTATGTAGGTACTCGTATGCATGCGCGTTGAAGATGTTTCTTTTTTCCCCTTCTCTATACAATATCTTTCTTCTTACTCATGTAACATTTGCAGTTTTTAAAATTTCACTCTCCATTTTTGCGATACCGCCGCCTAAGAAGTTTCACTTCAAAAATACAATCGCCGTTTAGAGTCGACGTAAAACAGTAGGGACCCCCTTTTGTGGCACAACATCAAGGTGCACGCGACATATCGGAGGAGAAGCTCGGCCAAACACTAAGATATTGTGTAAACGTCAATCTATTACTATTTTTACACGTGAGATGTTGACTTAAAACACCGAGACCGCAGGTTCAAATCCCGCTACATGCAATCCAAACGATAGTACAATTCTGTTCTTTACAGCCCAATTTATATCGGGCAGAATTGTTATTCACATTATCTTTTTAATTTGGGTTTATGACATTCGATACGATACTAGGGTTCTGGTACTCGATTCCTAAAAATATCGTGTTAAAACTATCGAGTAAAAAAATATCGGCATAGAATGCCAAAAGTATCTATTTATATGGCGTCGTATCGTATCGAAATTCGTGTCCCTAAATATTTCAACGGCTCAACTCTATCAAATTGCTTATCCCTATATTAAGCAAGTGTCAAAATTATTAATAAAAAAAAAATCAAGCATATATACCAGAGACGTGAAACGGATGAAAAATTTGATCGGTTCGGTTCAGCGGTTCGAACCGTTTTTGCACTTTTGGATTGGTTTGTCAATGCGGTTTTTTGGTCTTTGACCCGGGGTTTCGGTTGGGTTCAACGGTTCGGAAATAAAAAAAATAACGCGCAAGTTTAAGTGTCAAAGGTCAAGTGCAACAACGCGCAAGGATAAGTGTAAAGTATCTGTCAAATGAGATGAGTTACCATTACACTTGATATTGCCACATGGTAAACAAACATGGTATGTATTATCATATTTAACACAAAGAAAAAAGTGGGTAAATTTATCTATTGAAAATTTGGTTGAAACGAACCTTTAAACCTATATGAAAAGTGGTTCGGTTTTGCGTTCGGATCAAACATTTGTGGAAAATTTCGGTTCGGTTAATGGTTCAGTTAGTTAATAGAAAAAAACGGTTTTCCAGTTCAAAACCGGTTCGGTTCAAAACCGGTTCACGTCCTTGATACATACTTTGTATGAGAAAAATGCGTGACACAATCAGGAAAAAAGCTATTAAAAAATCAACAGAGTTTTTGAGCAACTTCAGACTTTCACTGTATGGTAATAAAATTTAGTGGGCTACAAAACTGCATACCACAATTTTATTGAAATTTTTTTGATTTTTTTAATATTTCAATTCTTGAATTAGAGCTGCAAAACTATCGATAGTGACGCCATTCGATAGTTTCGATAGTTTGAAAAATACTATCGATAGTATCGTATACTATCGTGTTGCATATGTAGGGAAACTTCAACTCCGAACAAATTGTGTATAATATATACATATGTACATATGTATATATGTAAATATAATAATTGCACATAGGTAAATACTCCATCTTAAGCGTGCAATTTTTTCCGTAAATATTTTCCATAGTTCAATTTACAGCGTCACTTATTTAAGTAAAGATCACAAAATTTCAATGCACCGGCACTATCGAAACTATCGACTATCGCCCAAAAGCAATCGATGTTTTTCCAAAAATAAAACTATCGATAGTACAATCGATAGTTTTGCAGCTCTACCTTGAATTAAATGGTTTTTGTTATAGAGTTACGTATATTTTAATTGAAATTAAACACTAAAATTTAAATAGCCAAAACTTGTCAATATATTTTAAAATTTTAATTATTTTGACAAGCGCTGTATAATAAAAAAGGCACTGAATTTTTGACGAAATAAACAATGTAAACCAAACGGCAGTGTCTGACTATAATTGCAAGCTTTAAACAAATTTGGCTACGTCTCAGTCAGATTTGCTACATTTTGGGCTACAACCCTCTATTGGGAATTAGTTTCAAATGAAGTGGTTAATAAACATTTACGTACAACTGCACTTCAGGCAAGGGCCAACAATACTTTTCACTCACCATAATGTAGGATAACGGTGTTGCTGGAGGAACACTTGTGGCAACTAGTTCCATGTTGTGCAGCCATGGCAATAGACATTGTATTAACAGCGCACGCACCTCCTCCCTCGCCGTCTGGAAGCGATGTGTAATTTCTGTGCCGAGAAGAGCGAAAAAGTTGCAAAATAGTGAAGCAATTGAAATCGATGTTGGTTTGAAAAAGGAAAGTTTAAAATTTGCAGAAATTGTTGCATTAAGAGAATGAATAAGCAATGGTAATGAATGCGTTTGAAATGTAAATTCTGCAGTTAACTTACCGGAGAACATTGACATGGACAGTTCGGGGCGAAGCTGAGCCAATTGCTTGGAGAGAAAACGTTGCGAACGACAATACGCACTACTGAGCAATGTATCCAAAGTGCCAACTTTGTTGTCATCTTCTGAAAGCAATGCAAAAGGAAATTCTGGAGTTAGGTAACTTATCAAACAAATTTAACATATATATGTATATTATAATATACATATGTATACATGTAGAGAACACTTAAACCTAATTTGGCAGACATTAACACGAAGTTAAAATTATCAAAAAATAATTCCCACACGTCCTTCGTTATGAACTTCAGCGTCGCGACTGATTGCAGCAGCATTTAAATTGCTAAACTTTGCGAAAAGCTTTCATGGAAGGCAAATAAGCAATATCGTATCGCAAACTCCTATACTCCCAATTGAGTGTGAAATAACACAAATTTGCTTTATTTCATTTCTCGTTGAGCAATAAGACCAACTTTTAAACTTAACAATTGAGTAATAAAGCAAAATAGTGCACATATGTAGGTAGTCACCCACCCAGTTACATTTGACAAAAAGTAGAACATGAACAAGTACAAGTTAAATGGACGGGTTTGTAAGTATAGAATTTTGAAAGTGCCCAGCATCGCGGCGGTCCGCGTTCGAGCGCCGCCCCGCGCAACCCCGCGCAGCACCGCGTTCGACATCGCGCTCGCGTCCCCCGCCCCTCCCCTCCTTTCGCAACTATGCACTGGTGGCATTATAACCGTTTAGAAAAAAGAATAATAATAAAATAACACTAGTTCACTTCATGGGAATTATTGTGTATGGTGTTATTGCATGCATCAGAAAATAAAGTGAGAAAGCCGTTTTATTGCTTCATCTGTTTATTGCGACATCGTTCCATGCATACATTTTAAGGTTTTCCAGCAATGTTTTTAACATATTAAAAAGCACGCAGATAAAATTAATACAAAAGAGCTATGTCCTATATGACGAGCAGTTATTAAAGACGATGCTTTCCCTATATTTTGTTAGACTTGTCATAAGTAAAAATATTTTGTGAATATTACTTTCTTCATATGAATTATATCACATGTTTTGTTTAATTCAAGGCCTATCACACAGGTTTAGAGCATTTGACCAAAAACAACATTTGCCTGTACTTTGTTGTTGCTTCTGGTATCGAAACTGTCAAAAACTGTTCTGATTTTTTTTTTCTATATCAAAGCGTACCATGTAAAATACAAAAAAGTTAAAAAATTTAAATTGAAAAAATGAAAATTTTTGCAACTTTCTTTCTTAGTAAATTGGTTCGCTTTTCGAAGCATTGATCCATCCTGCGCCAGGACCAGTAATCAGCGGTTGTGCTGCTGAATTGGGCGAGGGTTCCAAAAGCTGATATTCAATCGCTGGTTTTGTATGGAAAAAGGTTTCACATGCAAATAGATTTTACCAATTTAGAATTTTTGTGAGAAGAAATTAAAAATTTTCGAGAACTAATAATTTGAAAAAAATGTAATCAGCTGCTATACTCATACTACCTGTTCAATGTGCCTTGGTTTAATTGTATTTTCGGAATAAATAAAGTTCTTTTTCCTTCTTTCAGTAAACTGTTTTTTTTTTGTTTTTTTTTTTT
>NW_023458568.1:16472643-16473746 GCF_013731165.1 Rhagoletis pomonella | reverse complement strand
AAAAATATATAATAACGTACGCGACATAACGTACGCGACAGATTTTTCCCCCATACAATATTTTTACTAGTAACACATACTAAATTAAATTTTTTCAGTCTTCTCTCCACCGTTTCGCGTTTTCAAAACCGCATTGATTTTGATGTATTTGATTGAAATTTTCGTACTTACAATAACGTATGCGACAAACTTTAAAGGGTAATAGAATTTTTTTTACTTCGGTTGGAAAGAAAATTTTACTGTATATCTTTAACTAGAAGAATTCTCGCTTAAGAATTGTTATCTGCATTACCTGCGACTGCCAATATACAAATGACATAGACAAACAATGTTTTTGCATAACGTACGCGACATTAGAATACTATCAGAAGCAAATCAAAAAATTACCATTATTCGAGCTCTAACTTCTCCTTTTTCTCATTTTTATAGTTAGTTGTTATTGCAAATTTGATTTTAAGATGTAATTGTAATGTTTCAAATCTCTTAATTTAGTTAATAGGAAAGAGAAAATAGTTCATTTCATTAGAGGAAACTGAGTCGAAGAGACATTCAGTTTCACTCTTCCATTTTTGAGTTTTAAAATTCCAATAAGCTGAAATACTTCTATAATATAAAAATTCGAGTATTTTTCTCTTATTAATTCGTCTTAAAAACCCTTTTCAGTTGTTTTTATTTTTTCAGTCCTGGTTGACATTTTCATGGAAACACCCATATATTAGCATATATGATCAATTTTTCCGAGAAGTGGACCAGGGACCGATCTATTCGAAAAAATCGCAGTTATGGTCCGATTGGTTTAAATTTGGTACGTAAGTAGCTTTTTAGCATATATGATCCATTTTTTCCGAGAAGTGGACCAGGGACCGATCTATTCGAAACAATCTTATTACGGTTTGATTTGCTTAAAATTCGGTACGTAGGTAGCTTTTTAGCATATATGATCCAATTTTTCCGAGAAGTGGACCAGGGACCGATTTATTCGAAACAATCTTATTATGGTCCGATTTGCTTAAAATTTGGTACGTAAGTAGCTTTTTAGCATATATGATCCATTTTTTCCGAGAAGTGGACCAGGGACCGATCTATTCGAAACAATCTTATTA
>NW_023458568.1:16468800-16472633 GCF_013731165.1 Rhagoletis pomonella | reverse complement strand
TTCCGAGAAGTGGACCAGGGACCGATCTATTCGAAACAATCTTATTATGGTCCGATTTGCTTAAAATTCGGTGCGTAGGTAGCTTATAGGTTCCTGTTTTCCAATTTTAATGCAATTTCGAATATAAATAGCTTTGAGCAACGACCATATCAAGGGGCGAATTCGTCACTTGGCAAGATTTTTTTGCGCCAAACAGAAACAACGGATACTGTCAAAATATAATTATAATATATAATATATCTCAGCTAATATATATTTTGAAAGCCGTTTCTTAGTTTTCGCAAGGCTCGAGAGCGGCTGAACCGATTTTTTTGAAACTGCCACCGGTCGCACGTGTCCCAAGGATGGTTTTAGGCTAAACAAAAATCTATATGTAAAAGGGGCGTGGCACTTCCCATACAAACCGAATTTCTCATGCTACATATCTCTGAAAGTGTGCATGGTAGAGTTCTGGAACTTGGTATGGAGATATACGAAATCAATCGCAATAAATCGAATTTTTATACTGCATATCTTTGAAAGTATTCAGATATGTAAGTAGTTGAAATCAAGCTCATACTCATGGAGAAAATTTGGGCTATTTGAAAAGGGGGTGTGAGGCCTAAAAACGTACCGACCTTTAGTTATCTTTGAATGTATTTTTAAATTCTTTTGTAGGTGTGTTGGTGAGTGAAATCCTCCTAAATGGTTGTACGGATTTTAGCGAAACTTTTTGTGTGTTTGGTTGGGTCTCTGGATGGTTTAGTTTCACAATTTAATCCGACAGTTGGCGCTGTAGTTGAGTTATTACTAAAAATCTTATTTATGATCCTATTTGGATAATGTTTTAAATATGTATGCAATACTATTGCAAAAACGTTCTGCCAAGTGGTGCTGAAGTCGAGCTATTACTAAAAATAGCCAAGTGAGAAAAGGGGCCGTGAAGGTCAGATTAAATCGACCTGTTGCGCCATTGAGTATATCGAACGCTCCTGCGTTGCGATTGGCCCAATGGATGTGATTTCCCAATATTATTATGTGTACCAGCGTTTAATGTCTTTCGTCTGAAATAGGTATATGTATTTACATATATTGCATTTCTGTAGAACAATGATTCGCACCCATTTTGAAAGCGCCACCAACTATACTGTAAAGCTTCTAGGATATTTACTATAGAACCGGGTCATTGTTGCCACCAGGGAGTGAAGAGAAAAAAATTTATTTCGCTTTGCGAATAACCGTGCTATGAAATGCCGCACAACTGGAGAATTTCAAGAACTTCTTCACGGATATTTATTAGGTTATTTAAAGCGGCAAATGAGCACCAAACCATAATCTTAGCAGACGAATGTGCCAATGAAAATCGTAAACGTGAATTGTTGGTGAAAATGTTGGACCAAAAAGTTTCAATAAAATATATAAAAATTTTGGGCGGGACGAAGTTCGCCGGGTCTGCTAGTACAATATTAAAAACAATAACCTCCATTTTGATAGATTGTGATTATATGTAAGATATTTTCCTTCATGTATGTACATCCATATGTATATGTATAAATGTGAATTACATAATTTTTCGGTTATTGACAATAATAAAAAGCAGTGGTATAAAACCAAATAACATTTTTTGAACAATCTTTTCTAACTTGATACTAAGATACCTAAATAAAAAGTTAGAGATACATTTGATCCATTTTTTGTTTTTTTACGATACATTTTTTCATCGTCTTTCTTTTCTTTTCAATGACAATGGCGTCTGACTTCGTTCTCCCAATGGTTATCTTTTTCCACGTCTTTCTTTTTTTCTTAAGTTCTACCCATTCGCTATCTTTTTTCAGTAGCGTTGAGTTCGTGGAAGTTCCAGAAGGTACCTTTTCTTTCGATTGTGGGCGTCCCTGTTTGTTCTCTCCGCCGTTTTTCCTACGTTCATTAGCAGGAGATCCCACAGCTCCTTCAGTCGCTTTCCTCCGAGCACGATCGGGCTATTGCCTTGGCCACGGCGACGTTTTTGTGGTCTCATCTGCGTACGCTGCCGCAAGTGCATTTGCATTCCTTAGCAGCTTTTTCATATAAGGACGTTTAACTCCCTATGACATCTCGCGTTGGCTGGTAGATATTACGCCGTTTTCCCTCGTTCTCCCTAAGCATCGGATCTAATTTGCATCCCTAGCAGGGATGAAAAATGGAAATTTCAGATTGTACTTAATATTATAAAATAAATGTACCTAAATGGGACAGATTGTACCTAAAAAAGTTACATCATTCATTTGTAGTTTTTTTTTATAAATTTTATTTAAAACTTGAATACAAAAGATGGATGTACTTTAAACAAGATTCGATTTTTTTTAACTGAGCCTATATCTATAGACTATAGTCTAATGGGAATCGGAGAAGCGTTGTTTTTGTTTAATTTTGACTACTGAAAAATATTGGCGAAAAAGACCAAAAACACACTTTGCGAAGTATACCTTTATCCAGCTTTTTATAAAACAACAGGAAAAGTCTGCTAATTTATCCGAGAAAATAATCAAATTGGCGTAAGTACCTTCGAAAGCATTTAAAATATATTTCCCCAAATCAAAAAGCGAATATGGGTCAAATAGCTATAGTTCTCATCTAAAGATAATATGAAATTTGAAGAAAGCCCAGACACTGGACTGTATGGGCGAATAAAGGTTGGCTTTCATTATGTCATATTTTGACAACAAAATTTGTTGACATATTTTGACACAACTTTCTTTCCTCTATCCCTACTTTTATCGATGATATTATGGGCCAAAAACTTATAAGTAGCCGCTTTAGCAGCGCATGTACACGCCTTAAGGCCTATTCTGATCTAAATCAATCAAAATACGATTTTTTAGCCTCATTTGACAATTTATTTTCACTCATTTGACCGCAAATGCCATTGAATTTAACTTAATTTTTCGTAGTGACTGCTCTAAATGAAATGTAAGATGTTTAAGATAATACATAATATGACTTTTATAAATTCTTCCTTTTGACCACTTTTCTTTAGAATTGTTTATTATTCAAAATGTAAGCGAAGCTTCCCCCGTGCCTACAAGTAAATACATTAGCACGGTAAAGGAAAAAGAGAAAAAACTAAAAATGCATCTGATCAAAAGATGATTGTACCTAAAATCGAGTGACTGTACCTAATGTCCCTTTAAGTCATCAAACGTCGGAAAAAGGTACAATTGTACCTACTATTTCGTCCCTGATTCCTAGTCTATGGAATGCACTCTCTGCAGCTGCGTCTGTCATGTTATCTGACTGGTTAGCGGGAGAACTCACGTTGTTATCTCTTTGAAGCCTTTCTAGCCGGGGAATGGGCTAACCTCAAACTCCTCTTGAAAGGACCGACGTCTCTCCCACTTCCCGTACCGGTATTTGTTGGTCTACGGTATTTATCGTCGTTTTGCTTGTTATTTTCCATGTTTACTTTAGTGGGTCGCTACCAGAGATGCTCAACAAACTACATATACGAATCGATTTCGTTGTGTTGATGAGCAAAAATAACTTATCAAAATAATTCCGTTTCGTTTCAGAGCTAAATTAACGAAACAAAACTCAATCGTTCACGTTGAAACGAAATAAATCATCAATCGTTAACATCGAAACAAAATAAATCAACGAAAAGTTGTTGTTGTATGCCATTGCCAGCTCACTATTAACACCTAGCACCTAAATGCATGCTACAACTTCAGCATTAACGATTGAATCTCTTTTCGTTAAAAACCAAAATGGAATTATTTTGGTAATTACCTTAACGATAAAAACTGAATCGTTTCAACAGAAACGATTGCTTTTTTTTGGTAAACGCTAAAATTAATGTTACAATGCATCCTTGGTCC
>NW_023458568.1:16460712-16468700 GCF_013731165.1 Rhagoletis pomonella | reverse complement strand
ATCTGTTTTGATTTTCTGGCAAGTTGTACAACTCGTCGCAACGTTAATGAGCATGTTGTATAACGGCATTCTATTTTGAGTTTATTTTAGTGGTAACCACATGCAAAAAAACATTATATGTTATATCCATCGATTTAATGCCAAATTTTTCTCCTTTTTGTTATACATCCTCCAAAATAGATTTTGTAAATCGTGTTTATGCACTGAGCTTCTACTCAAATTCATGAAATGATTTCGTGAATAGGCCTACGAGGTTAGGTAATTTTATATTTTTATACTCTTGCTACCACATGAATATATCAATTCGTTATAAGAACATATGAAATTGGCTTGGATAGAATACAACGTTGCGCAAAGAAAAGGCGAGTAAGAGGTGATGCCGAACAAAGGAATTTCTCTTCTTTCAACTTAAATAAATGCATTTTGCAAACAAAGCTTCGTCCGTTACTTAACGCCTTGTTTATAAAGCACGGGGCAAATGATAACTAATCGCGGCGACTTCGTAGGGATCTATTGATTGCATTATAAACATCTGCCTTTATTAAACATACAAAGATAATTATGTGAGAGTTCACTCCGCTCAGTTACTTCCATTATAACCCGGTCCTAACGATGCTAGAAGGGCGAACTCATACAAGGTGTTGATACCGGATTTTCAATTGAAATTAAAAATGAATCAAAAAATTATAAATCAGTGAAATTAAATGAAATTAATGTCTGATTTCTAGCCTAACCTACATATGTAAGTAACTCAATCGCCAAATGCTTTGCCGTACCGTACACATATCTTTACACATCAAATTTCGTGTGTACCTGGTACTCACACATTTTCTAAGAAGTTTCACTTCTATCACGTGTATGGTGCTACACGCGTCGTTTTTAATTTTTATTCATACGAATCGTTGCAAAAGTTCTGTTTTTTATTTTGTGTTTCTAGCAGTAGACGGAATTTCGCAACGTTCCGAATAAATAAAAAAATATTTTCTGTACGTTTCCAAGGCAGTTAAAAATTGCGATTTTTAGTTTTCAGGCGATAACATTATGACATATGTATATTTTATAAACGCAAAAGACAGCGTTCGATAGCTTGTTTTAAGACCCTTCTACTGATATCCACAACAACAACAACAACAACTAACAACTAAGCCTATGTTGATTTGCCACAGAAAAATATGGCTATTTATAAACATAAACAAACTCAAAAACATGAAATTTTAGGTTGTGCCGTTATTGCAGTAGACCATCGGTATTTACACACAGATTCAAATGTGTGTTTCAATGTCGAAGTACTCTGGAGATCTATGAAAGCTTCGTTAATCTGAGATTGGCTGCACCAATGACGCTACAGCTCTTCTATTGGAGCTTAATAAGCTTAACAATTGGTGCATTAAGAATCGACTGTATCTAAACATTAATAAATGTCACAAAGCGACGTTCACTAAACTGCACAATCCCTTGCACACGTCGTATAGCATTGCAAACTCTACGCTTGAGTCGGTTAATGAAGTCAAGGATCTGGGGGTGTACTTTGACACTAAGTTTACTTTTGCTATGCATATTAATTATACGATAAAAAACTCGCTTGCTATGCTTGCAATTCTACGAAGGAACTCTTCTTATTTCTCAGATCTATACACACTTAAGATGCTGTTTTCTGCTTTTGTGCGGTCTAAATTAGAATTTATTTGGAGACCATATGATGCTATTCATATAAACAGGTTGAAGAGAGTTCAAAAAATTTTCCTCCGTTTCGCTCTACATTCGCTAAATTTCACACTCCCGATTCCGACATATGAGTCTCGGTGCCGTCTAATCAGCCTACTGTCCTTAAATGATAGAAGAACACTCTTGGCGATATCTTTTATTTCTGACATTGCTACAGGCAGGATTGACTGCCCGTCCCTTCTTGAGAGGTTGCACTTCAATGTTCCGAGTAGAAACCTCCGTCGCTTTGAGGTATTTCGAGTTGGCCTCAGCAAAACGGCATATACAGCGTGGCGACGAATAACTGTTACCCAGTTTTTTTAGAAATATAAGGGTCCTTTATAAATTTTGCGAAAAAAGTATTTTATTGTTAATTTTCCACAGATTTTACTTTAGTTGTATTAGTTAGTTTTTAAATTTTAATCCTTATCTACATTTGCCAGCAGTGTAAACTTTGAGAGAAAAGTGCATTTGGCACGCAAGTCTTTTTCAGGTGTATTTTTTCTTAGGCTTTGTATAAAAAAAGTACAAAAAAGAAAAAAACTGTATAAGGTTGGTCGAATGAATGGCCGTCCTAGTCACCAGTCCCGAGTCTATTAGATTTTCGAGTATGAGGCTTTATTTTGGACAGAAGGGGGAGTATAAGGGACTCAAAATGGAGAAAATTAGCCTATGGTTACAGAAGATATGGAACAAATTAACTGACGAGGACCTGCGTGCCAAATGAACTTTTCTCTCAAAGTTTACACTGCTGGCAAATGTAAATAAGGATTAAAATTTAAAAACTAATTAATACAACTAAAGTAAAATCTGTGGAAAATTAACAATAACATACTTTTTTCGCAAAATCTATAAAGGACTCTTCTATTTCTCTAAAAAACCTGGGTAACAGTTATTCGTCGCCACGCTGTAGTGCCAATGCTCCTATTAATAGAACTCTAACTGAGTTTAACGTCTTCGCAAATTCTTTAGACCTAGACTTATCAGTTTCTAAATTTGCTCCTAAAGCCCAGTTAAGTGATTATTTTATCAGCCATTAGTGTAGTTTATGATCTCAACTTATATGTAAGCGTTTTTAAATTTATAATGAGTGTGGCGAACTGCCAAAATGTCTGTTTCATGTGAATAATTGTCTTGAATAATGTAATTAAACTAGTAATACTCTCCAACATGTGTAGTCTGTAAGAATATTTTGTTCATTGACTTCAGTAAATAAATAAATAAATAAATAATGGATTTTGTACTAAACCTATATTACGTACTACTACCATCTGACACAGATTTCAGGAGATTTACAAAGTGCCCAGTTATGACATTTCACATTTCATTTGGCAATTCAATGCGGTCCTTGTAGAGAGTTGTATGTAACCCTTTGGCTACAGCGGCCAACAACACATACCGGTTAGAAAAAAAAAACAAGCCGGCAAGCGCAAGCTCAACGCTCTTATGTATGTATGGCCAAAATGTATTTAACAAACTGCGATTGAATTTGACATTGCTCTCAGAAGAACCATCCTGTAAGGCAGAGGTGGGTAGCCTCGGCAGAGCATTTTTGTAGTGTGTGTGCAATTGATGTCACTGTGTGCGTGCGAACAAGTCGTGCAATTGAATGAAACTTTCGCTGCCTTCTCAAGCATAGCGTGTATGTATACTCGAATACGACGCACAGTCGCCCGCCGGGCAAACGCTGCCCACCTGTGCTATAAAGTCAAATTGAAAAAAAAAATTATGAATTTTGAATCGTTTGTTTATGTTTTTTGGCATACTCAGCATTAAGTTAAGACACAGAGAGTCGGGGCTGTGGGGATCAAGAACCTTTGGGCATAGCTCAATCTTAGGCTTTACTTCGATAGGAAATAAAACCACGGACTATATGGTATCAACCCTCGATTTTGACTTGAATGTACAAGTGCGGTTTCCATCCAGAAGGGAATGGAGAAGAGGCCAAGCTGCCGATAGGGAAGCCATCTGTATCTACAATGACGGGTCCAAGATGGACTGCGGTGTAGGGACAGGGGTATATTCCGAGGATCTTGGTGTCAATAGGTCGCTCCGGCTGGAAAACCATGCTAGCATATTTCAGGCTGAAGTTCTGCGCATCTGTGAAGCCTGTAGAATACTAGGGAATAGCGCTACCAGGAAGAAAGAGCGGTTATTTTCTCAGATAGCCAGGCAGCACTCCTGGTTATATCATCCACTGTAACCAAGTCCAAGCTAGTCAAGGAATGCAAGATGGAGTTACGCTCAGCGTCTCAGTCAATGTCCATCTCTCTTGTCTGGGTTCCCGGCCATAGGAACATACGAACTGGCCAAGGCGGGAGCTTGTTTGGATGAATCTGTAGCGGTGATACTGGGTTATCCCCTCAGACAAATACAAACAGAAATCCACTTGCATCTTCTGAAACTGGCAAGGAGTAGGTGGTCAGAGATTCAGACTTGCAAGATAGCACGAGTGCTTTGGCCTGACTTTAGCAGGAAAAGAACAGCAGAACTGCTAAGTACGTCAAGGGTAGAAGTATTTAGAATTGTAGCGACTATCACCGGTCACTGGCCGCTAGGAAAACATGCTTGTAGAATAGGTCTTCCATACAACAGAATATGCCGCAGCTGCGGCTTGGATGACAGCGAAGAAACAGTACTTCATTTCCTGTGCGAATGCCCAGGCCTGGCTTACTTAAGACATAAATCTTTCGGGAAACACATAGTGGAGCAGTTAACGGACCTATCTAGTGCTACAATAGCCGACTTATACAAATTCATAAGTGGTTCTAAATAATTTGACTGAACCGCTGGAATGTTCTGATAGGTAGGCTACGGTATAATAAAATATCATTGTCCACGAGAAGTGCACCAAAATGGCGCTTTTATGCGCTAATTGATTCCTGAGCGTGAGCTTGGGTAGCACTACAACCAACCAACCAACCTCAAGAGAGAGCCGCCCTGAGTTGTCAATCACACCTTGTTTAATATACCTTGGGTATGGCACTCAGTATGCCAATCATACCAACCAGGGTTGTTGGGAATATTCGCATTCGCATTCGCAACCGCGGAGCTTCCGCGTTAATTTTAACATTCGCATTCGCTTTCGCATTCGCAATAATCAATGCGGATCTTTTGCGAATGCGAATATTGAAGGAACCGAAAATAACAGTTTTTTTTTTACCAGCTAAACCAAATATTTTTTATACCCAATTAAAAGTCTTTTCCGGATAATAAACAAACCGCTTATCCACATTAAACAAGTTTGGTACCAAACGAAGGAAATGTCTAAACAAGCAAAGCAACCCATTGAAAAATATTTCAATAAAAAATTTTAATTAATTACCATAGAACAAACCTTGGGTCTGGTATATGAATCTCTTTAGTCTTAAATGATAAAAAATACAAATAGAGGTGGTAACCTTCTTTCGTTATTTCTGCTTAAAAGCTATTTCAGTCACAGAAGAAAGGATTAAAAATGGATTACAAAAACAAAATCGAAAAACGCTGTTGACGTTACAGGTTCTCCAAATTCAGAAACAACCAAAATAATGAGAATGAAGAATTCCTTGGAAATCAACGGTGTTTAAACTACGATCTTGCCATGATACAAGATTGTGAAGATGGAAGTCAGGGGAATACGTTCGACATTTGCAGCCCGATGCAATTCTCAATAAAGAATTATTGCACCGCAATCAAAAAAAAAATATAACTGAAAGACCTCTCAACTGGTGCTTCGCCAATCGAACAGAATTTACAATTTTGTCAAGTTTCAAGTTTTTCAAGATTGTCGCCTCGAGCGAGTAGTTATTTAGTGGCGCAGGTTTAATTTACGACGCTTTAACTTTTTATTGAATACAATGTTCCAATTTTTAAATTCAAATACTAAAAAAACAAAAATTAAAAAAAATTACTAACCTTTCCATTTTTATTTAACTAAATCACCTAATTTACTCAACTAAATTATTTCTTAACAAGTAAAAAAGTCTAAGTTCGGGCGGAGCCGAACATTAAATACTCGGCGCAAGTATTCAATATAGTTTTTTCACCTTTCCGAAAACTACCGATACATGGTAAGCAGTGGTGGTTTTACGTCTATTTCAAACATCTTCGATAGAACGTTCAATTAGATATGAGATAAACTTATATGGATATATGTGGGCGGCACCACGCCCATTTTCCAAAATTCCATAATAATGTTACTTATTTTCACGGGATTGTTGTTATTATCAATTTTGGGTAAATTTAGCTTCCTTAAATTTCGAAATATCAAAGTTTCAAACATTTCTGAAATATACCGTTATGTAAAAGTGGGCGTCATTTTAGTCAGATTTAAAAACTTTCAACGTTTTGCCTTTATGTGGCAACCACAATAATCATACCGAGTTTGGTACACATTGATCGAGCGGTTACCGAGATACACATATGTATGTGGTTATAAGTGGGCGGGGTGACGCCCATTTTCCAACCTTTTATTATAAGCCTATTTTTTGCTAAAGAATTATTGCAAAAATCAATTTTGAATAAATTAGCTTCAGTATTTACTGATTTATAGCAGCTGTCGTATTTCTCTAAATTACCGTTATATGGGATGTGGGCGTGGTTATTATCCGATTTTTTAAATTCTAAGCCGTTTGGTATGTCTTTTGAAGGCCGACAACTGTGCCAAGTTTGGGAGAAATTGGTGGAGCGGTTCCCAAGATATACACATGCAATCATAAGTGGGCGTGGTTATGCCTATTTTCTAAAAATTTATAATATTCTTTTTTTTTTTGACTACAAATGATTGTAAATAGTAATTTTGAGTGAATAAGCTTCAGTAGTTACTAAAATATCGCAGTTTTCGTATTTCTCAAAACTACCTTTATATGAGAGGTGGGCGTGGTTATCTACGATTTTGCCCATTTTCAGTTTTAATTTCAAATTCCGTCCAACGCCCAAAAGAAGTACACATACCAAGTTTCGTTAAGATATCTCAATTTGTACTCGAGTTATCGTGTGCACAGATGGACGGACGGACGGACAGACAGTCACCGCGTAATCGATTTCTTTTTTCATTCTGATCATTTATGTATACTAGTGTTCGCCCAGCGGTTGAAATTCAACCGCTAAAATTAAGGATAGATTATGTGAGTTGAGTTGAGCTGAAATAACATTAGTTGGAATGGGTTAAGTGGAGGGGAGTTTAGCTTAGTACTTAGCATAACATAACATTCCATAACATAAGATTAAATAACATAACATATGTAGCATAACACACCACAATATAACATCGCACATTCTTCAGTTGTATTTCCTTTTTATCACTATCACTTTCTTCCTCTCTATCGCTTTTAATGTTAATGTTTATGTTTATCTTCACCTTTATGTTCATGTTCAAGTTCATGTTCATGTTCATGCTCATCTCCATCTTCATCTTCATCTTCGTTTATATTTAGGTTTCTTTACTTTTATTCTAATCCTTGCCTTTATCCCTTTCTTCTTCTACATATTCAACTTTACCTTCTTCCTTGCATGAATCTTAATCTTCATAAATCTGATTCCTAGGGGTGTAAGGAAAATATGATTGCCTATTTGTATATAAGATAAGATACCAAAAACCAAAAAACATATGGAAACATCATTACATTGCAATATATTCGGGGTCTTCATCAAAAGTGATGAACTGATTTAATTATCATTTTATCTCGTTTATCGGAAGTTTATCAATTTATATGAACGCCGCAATTATTTTATATTTCATTATATAAGATCAAAAATTTTGTTTATTTTGGTTCACTTTATGCCAAATGATGTTGTCATGGATGCCACATCAAGTGATATCACGTCATGTGGTGAAATTGGGTGTGGTGAGTTGCGGTGTGGTGGAATTGGATGTCGGAGTTACGGTGTTGTGAATGCAGGTATAGTTAATTTAGTTTTGGTGAGTTGAGGTGTGGTGAATTAAGGTGTGGTGAATTAATTGTGGTGGATTTAGGTGTGGGGGGTTAAGGTATGGGGAGTTGAGGTGTGGTGAGTTAAGGTGTGGTGAGAAAGTTGAGGCGTGGTGAATTAAGGTGTGGTGAGTTAAGGTGTGGTGGATTTAGGTGTGGGGGGTTTAGGTATGGTTTGTTGAGGCGTGGTGAATTTAGGTGTGGAGAGTTAAGGTGTGGTGATCTCAGGTGGAGTAAGTTTTTAAGCGGTGGTGAGATGAGTTGAGGTGAGTTAAGTTAAGTTAAGGGGTCATGATCTTTATCCTTATCTTCATCTTCATCTTCGTCTTCATCTTCATCTTCATCTTCATCTTCATCTTCATCTTCATCTTC
>NW_023458568.1:16453604-16460702 GCF_013731165.1 Rhagoletis pomonella | reverse complement strand
CATCTTCATCTTCATCTTCATCTTCATCTTCATCTTCATCTTCATCTCATCTTCATCTCATCTTCTTCCTCGTCTTGGTCTTCATCTTCTTCCTCGTCTTGGTCTTCATCTTCTTCTTCACCTTTATCCTGATCTAAATATGTCCAGCCTTTTCTTCATTTACATACTCACCCTCACCATTGTTATTAGGTTAGGTATTTAAATTTTCCTTCCTCTTTGTCTTTATATTTAGGTATCTTTACTTTTATTTTAATTTCTGTATTTATCCCTTTCTTCTTCTCCATATTCAACTTTACCTCCTTCCTTGTTTGAGTCTAATCTATTCATGTACATACATACATACAGCTTATTCCTAAACTGCTGCTTAGTATACATTTAGGAGGCGTTCCCGCCCCAACCATTTACATGTACGGCATTAGTATTGGTGTCACTTTTGAATTAATTTTTTCGCTTTATGTTAAACTAATTTAAAATTTGAAAAATTGCCTGCATCAAAATACCTTTCTAATGATATATAATTGTTTATACCTTAGAGGTATAGTTTAGCCGCAAAAGGGGTGTAAAGGAAACATGATTGCCTATTTATATATTTATATATATATATATATATGTATATATTTGTCTATGTCTATCTCGATTCGTTTTGCCTGTTACAAACAACCGTTATGTGAACAAATTTATAATACCCTTGTGCACAATTGCGCTCGAGTATAAAAATACTTGACATCCGCATTCGCATCCTCATCCGCAACATCCCTGATACCAACTACGAATACATATGTGTACTTGAAAGAAGATAATTGCGTCTCGGTCTAGCTGTTAGAACATTGATTTCTGTGTGTAACACAACCGCCGTGCTTATTCATACCAAAATTTATTTCGCGGAACCCCGGTGACTTTTATACGGAACCCTTGGGTTCCGCGGAACACACTTTAAGAAGCTCTGGTTTAAAGTACAAAACCGCGTATCAACAAAATGCAAAACCGCACATCAAGATAATGCAAAACCGCGTATGTGAGGTTGCATAAATTGCTTTCTAGAGAGTAAAAACATTCATATTTCAAAATGATTCTCTTTTTTATAAAGCAATAAGCAAAGTATATTTAAGGACGAATGGATAAGGATTGAGCCAAGAGCTTATGTGAGCAAATCCAATTTTTGGCAGCCAATGTCAGTTACGCGGTTTTGCAGAATGACGACGGCACGCAGTTTTGTACTTTAAACGACGATATGTATTTACTATTTCATAGAAATCCTGCAAAAGAGCCAACTACAAGTTGGCTATTTTTTATCAATTGATAATTTTTTTCTGCAGGGTAAATACACTTACTCAGATGTATGAAAATATAATTTTTAAATACGAACATTTTTAAGCGATAATCAAATATAAAGTATTAATTTTTACTATGCATTATTTTTCTCAGTGTACGTACTACAAACAAAGCTGCGGGCAGGTTGCCGAATTTATGATTTCGAGGTCATTTGACTTTTTTTTTAGCTCAATGACGTTTTGAGAGTTTTTGTTTTAGTTTTATCACTTAATCACTTATGTACGTATTAGAAGGCTGCATGAATTCATTCAAAGCGGCATATGAATTATTCATGAGCAAAACGAATGAATGATTTTAGCTTCAAATTATTTTGATTTTGTGTGAATACTTGTTATGATATGTGTGTCGCCATACCAATGTGAAAATAAATTGAATTGAAATAAATGCCAATTTTTTATGAAAAATACTAACTTAACCGGCGAGCTTCGTCTCGCCCAAAATTAATTTTTTTGTTGGAACATTTTGGTACAACACTTTCACCAACTATTCACTTAACGACTACCAGTGGCACATTTATCTGCTCTAATAATGGGTTTTTGGTTGTCAGATGGCATATCTTCCATTGCCATTTTAAATAACCTAATCAAAGCGTCGTGTCCGTGACGAAGTTCTTGCAATTTTCCAATTATCTGGCGTTTCATAGCAAAGTTAATCGCCCAACGGTGATCAATTTCGATATCAGAGTTGCCAACGAAAACATTTTTTTTCTTTTTCATTTACTGTCTTGAACAATGATCTGGTTCGGTGTACAGCATAGTTGGTGGCAAGTTCAAAATAAGTGATTATCGTAGACATAGACTTATTTGGGAAGCAATCCTTTAACTGCCTAATCATGCATTTGTAGGAATTTATCAAGAATTGTCCTTATTCTAGTAATTCGCCATAAAGTTATGAGCTCAGGGGTTCTGGTGGTTCAGTTAACTGTAGTAATTTGACTTTAACTCCTGCAGAATTCAATCCTATTGTCTCCGAACAAAAGATTTACGCATTGTAAAATTAGCAGATTACATCAGATGGACCAATCGTAACTCACAGAAGTTCGATATACTCAGTGGTGCGGCATGTCGAAGTAATTGGACACTCACGGTACTTCTTCTCTCTTTACGATGCAAATCGGGATTTCGCTTTTGTTTCAGTTGTTAAGGAGCCCCCCTGGGGTCCTTCTGCATGACGTATGCACTCAAGTCTGTTCATTAACTTGGGCGCGCTATTAAGGATTTTGATATGCAGTGCTAATCGCCAATCTTTGAAAATTGCGGTTGCGTGAGCCAATGTTTTACTATATTCTGATCGGCGAATGGTTTACGGACACTGAAAATACAATGTCGAAGAATTCAAACTATTTTCGAAGCAATCGAACTATGTTCGCAATTTCAGACTTCTTATCGCTGGTTTCGCCCTCAAACAAATTATCCCGAAATTTTTTCATCCGCCCGTAGTGAATACACGGAAACAAAAATTGAACCAGTTCGAGGAAAATTTAACCCAGGATATATTTATTTATTATATATATTTATATATTTATATTTTTAATCAAAGTTCCGTCATTCAGTTTTCAAATCCGGAAACTTTAAATGGAACCGGCAATAATTTACAACACTTTCTAACCTAACCTAACCTACATAATTGTTTAGCATTGATACAATTTTGAACCTGGGCAAACCATTTCAACTGTAATATAAAGATCAAAATAAAAAAAATAAATAAAAATAAAAGAATTGCCCATACAATTTTCCGGATTTCCTTAGGCAGAGACAACCACAAATAAAAAGACAGCTAACATAGGACAATCCATTCTAGAGCTATGCTCGATATTACGGAAGCAACTTTGTTTTATACATACATATATATAGAGACTTAAATTTTTAAATAGTTGGAAACCTTCTTCAAAATTATTACTTCGGGTTAACAGTGCATTTAAATAACTTTCATTTGTGAATACGTTGCAATATTTTACTCGATATATATTTCAGTCATTAAAATTTTAAGCAGGTGGCAACCCTATTTAAAAGTTTTTATATTTTACCTCAACCAGTGAAGCTGTCCTTCAAAATATGGCGCTTTATTGACCAATTACAGGGCGTTCCGCTTTTTAAAACCTTTTTTTAATAAATAACTAAATTTGAACAACGTGACTATTTTTCGCAAGTATGTGGGCTCCTCTCCTTCAAACTGAGATATCATTCATTATATTTGATAAAATACACTGGATCACAAATTTTAGTTTGGTTTTTGTTCTCCAGACGCCACTATCCAATTTCTATGTAGAATTGCTCGGTGATTCCGAAAATCGGGTTAATTTTTTTTCTATGGATACGTTTTCGAGATATTTGCAATTTACCGTTATTCAGCTTAAAGCAACAATTGAAATTAGGGATAGGACTGATAGTTTCTGACAAGTTAATTAATCATTCCAGCTTTTTTATTTTTTTATGAAAAAAAATCAAACTTTACACTTTTAACAGGTTATGTGCCAAATTTTTGCGTCTGTACTAAAGCCTGTCCTGTTACAAAAAAAAATCAAGTTACTGATGAAGAAAATCGAAGGATAAATACGAAATAATGAGTGGTCAAATGCGCAAAGATTTTGTGTAAGAAATATCATTTTGGCTACCTTTTGTACGTTTTTTGAGTATAACTTTTTCAGCGCAAAACGGAGACTTTCAAAGATCATGGCAAATATTAAATGTTATATTGGAAAATGCATTAGGCGTTGAGAAAAATATGTGCCCCTCATTAGAAATAAACTGTAACAATTTGAAATCTGTCACTCGTAATTATCAAAAATGTAATATTTCAAGTTCTTTTCCATTCTGAACTTTCAGCAATTACTAAATTGTTCTCATTTGTTTATATACACATTAATTATACATTTAAGATAAAGCTACAGCTGCGTGCCATTGAAAAAAATATTGAAAATACAACAAATATTGTCGGAATAGGTCTTTGCGTGAATGGCAACATAACAGGTTGGCATTAAGCGTTATCGTTAGATAATATTCTTCACAAAGTTCGTTGAAAACGCTAAATACATAAAATAACTTTTGTCTAAAATACGGCCACGAATTTGTGTACCAAATTTGATATACACATTGCGCCTGAACCATTTAAATACTGCCTTGAAATTTTTTGAAATCGGACAAAAACCACGCCCTCTAGAAGTATCGCCAACATTGAGTTTTAAGAAATTATCGTTTTTACTTATAACTCTTTAAGTTCAACAATTATATTCAACAATTTTTATTGAGCTCGAGGCCGTTTTTTAATGAAAACTTATTGTGGAAAAGCAACAATAATTTGAAAAAATGGTAGATGTGATAGCTATTACGGAAATCACCACATTTCCTCATCAGACTTCTTTCAGTAGGATTCGAACCGACGATCCTTGTTAATTCTTGTTGTTTATTTCCACTATTTTCACTTGCTAAGCCAACTACAATCAAGCGCAGCTATTCCGCTGCAATTCACTTGATCACGTGGTTGTTGGTTTTGTTGGTTTTTGTTAATATTTCTATTATTAGAATGTTTAACTTTTAGGTGTGCTCGTCCTTAAGTTATTTGTTTTTTTTTTATTTTATGGCCTTATAACAATTATATTCAACAATTTCACAGGTCAACAACGTTTTGTTCTAGGAAAGTGTAGGGTCATTTTCGAAGTAATTTTTTGCGTAGAATCCGAATCCGGGGTTTAAATTGCTCTATCACGTCAGGATTTTGAGATATCCTAACCTAAAAGTGCAAAAACGCTGTTTTTGCCCATTTTTGAGGTTATGTAGCTACGCAGATTTTGCTCTTCATAAAAAAGTAAACGTGGTATTTTAAAGTATATGTCTTCCTCTTTTAAATGCCGTTGAGTTTGCTTAAATATCTTTATTTTTCACTGAGATATCGCATTTTGAAGTTTCCATGTTTGTGAATTTTTCGATATTCGAAAATCCATTGAGATAACATGAGACGTGATACGGTCGATTACATTCACAAACATGGAGACTTCAAAATGCGATATCTCGGCATTTAAAAGAGGAAGACATATACTTTAAAATACCACGTCTACTTTTTTATGAAGAGCAAAATCTTCGTAGCTACATAACCTCAAAAATGGGCAAAAACAGCGTTTTTTGCACTTTTAGGTTAGGATATCTCAAAGTCCTGACGTGATAGAGCAATTTAAACCCCGGATTCGGATTCTACGCAAAAAATTACTTCGGAAATGACACTACACTTTTATAGAACATTCCGAACCCATTTTTTTGCAGACCTGTGTTTTTATTGAGCTCGAGGCCGTTTTTTAATGAAAACTTATTGTGGAAAAGCAACGATAATTTGAAAAACTGGTAGAAGTGATAGCTATTTCGGAAATCACCACATTTCCTCATCAGACTTCTTTCAGTAGGATTCGAACCGACGATCCCACTGACTCAGCCTGTTGCCTACGCACTCAGCCAGTTGCCTACGCCTTGTTAATTCTTGTTGCTTATTTCCACTTTAAGGATTTTAAAAAAATGAATCACGCAAGAACTTAATGTTTCCTCAATACATAGATTTCAAACAATTTGAAGTAAAATTTATTTGTGTGCGTTCAATTTAAAAATTTACGCTTTTTTAGCGTTGAATCGCACGGTTCCGGAGATTTGCCCATATGCTATCGGATTCTGCAACTACTATTCCATGTGTACGTGAAATCCCCGTCTCGCCAGCTAGGCTATTTAAAAAGTTATAGACGAACATATTTTGGTTTCCCTATAAGGTTAACATTACAGTCCAAATGTTCAAAACGTTCTCGAATTCAGGTTTTCGGACTTAGGCGGTTATTGCTTATGACCACAGATGATGCAGTAGTTTTTAAATGAAAGTAGGTTTATGGTGTGGGAGCTTTTAAATTGTATTAGTTCCTCAATGAATAGTATACCTGTTTTTGCACAAAGTTGAATTAGGAAAGCAAATGAGTTACGTCGTTTATATATGCATTAATTTTTCAGTAAGCTATTCACATTTTTTTACACCTTACAAAAAGGAATTTAATTTCACATTCGGTATCTGTCACTGTTTAGAAAGTCGCAGCAATTTTCCAGAGACGCACAGACGACGCCATCAAATAATTCATCATCACTGAAGCGACAAAAGTCAATATCTTCATATCACACTTGCCAGAACCGTGTTAATCAAGCGGATGTCAGAGTAATTCGGCCTAAATCAGGTGAGTAAAGCTGAAGTACAATTGCCAAAAGATATCTGAACTAATTTGTATTTGTTAAAATATTTTTAATTTGTACCCAAACGAAGATTTTTTATAACGTTGATAACATGACATACCCATACGCAATGAATAAAAGCCCCTAGTATGCATCAAAGGACAGTCGCCGTGTGCTGTACGGGAGCTTTTTCTACGACCCCTGGGGCTGCTCTTGATGTGCTTCACTTACCATCTCTTTGCACCTTTATACGTGGGGAGACCACCTGTAGGCATAAAAGACATGTACATATGTATGTAAGTTGGTAAGATACTGAGCGGGCGAGGCGGAGGTTGCTGGGGGAAGAGTTCTAGAAATAATTCCAACACTGAGCCCGGTCTCACATACTGTCGAACCTTTACTGATGGCTCCAACGCTGACACGGGTCAGGATGTGGTGTCTATATCAGGGGCGGAAAGCAATAATTATTTTTAAAATAAAAAAAAAACAAGTAAGAAAGTCTAAGTTTGGGCGGAGCCGAACATTATATACCCGGCGCAAGTATTAAATATATGTTTTTTCACCTTTCCGAAAC
>NW_023458568.1:16447617-16453504 GCF_013731165.1 Rhagoletis pomonella | reverse complement strand
TGGGCGTAGCCACGCCCACTTATGGATACATGTGTATATCTTGGTAACCGCTGCACCAATTTCTTCCAAACTTGGCACAGTTGTCAGTCTTGCTACAGCATACCAAATGGCCGAAAATTTTTAAAATCGGACAATAACCACGCCTACCACCCATATAACGGTAATTTGGAGAAATGCGAAATCTTCGATAAATCAATAAATATTAAAGCTAATTTATTCAAAAATAATTCTTGCAACAATTCTCTGCCAAGAAATACGTTTATGATAAAATTTTGGAAAATATATATATTTATATAAATATAATATATTTTGAAATTTAAGGACGCTAATTTACTCAGAATTGATACACACCGGCTTACCATGTAGCGGTAGCTTTCGGAAAGGTGAAAATCATATATTTAATACTTGCGCCGGGTATTTAATGTTCGGCTCCGCCCGAACTTAGACTTTCTTACTTGTTTATTTAATAATTAATATTTTTTTTAAAAATGTCTAGCTCATTGTATATATAACACCGCGCGATAGTAAATTTTAAACACAAATATATGTATTCGCGAAACCATGGGCCAAATATAGTGAAACTGCGCTTTTAGTTTTTCACTCTGACGTCAGTAATTCAAAAATGATTTTAAAAATTCACAGAAATGTGCTTAGAGAAGAAGTATTGTTATAAAATTAATGAGGAAATCCTGTAGAATTTAAACATATTCAAGTTTCTAGTGCAGAAGGGCTGGTAAATATTGAAAATGTCATTTTAAAATTTTATCCTTGAAATTTCGCAATAATTGTTAGAATTTCGTTCTTCTAACTTTGTCAGCTTAAAAATTACCTATTCGTCCTGGTGAATCCAAAAAATTTTATATTTTTTAAATTCTAAAGGATTTTCCTATTGCATTTGTTACCTATATTTTTATTCTACATTGCATTGCATTTTTGAATAATTTTCGGAATTAATCATATCTTTGAAATTACAAAGTCCTTCAAAATAAATCCTGCGGTCAGAGAGAAAAAATAAAAACGCCACTTTAAATGAAATGTAGGTTTCAAACCATGGTACAATTATTACAGGTATTGTCTTCCTAGAGAGTTTTGCTTCACATCGAAATTCGTGCTCCTTTATTTTAATTTTGACGCAGTTCAATGTTGATTCTTTTATTTTTATTTGGCTTTGCTTTTTGTTTTCGCTCAATTTAATTTTTGTAATTTTTCAAAACAAAAGAAAAAACGTTTGAAGTTAAGTGAGCCATAAAAATTTTGAATTTATTTACAAGCAAATGTTTTTTCCGGCTTTTGCAAATTGAATAAGTTCTCTGTAAGATGGTTTGTTGAAAAAAATACGTGAACATATATGGTATATGGGGTATGGAAACAGGGATATTTCCAGAAGTAAACGTGTTAGTGTGGGCAACAATGATATTTTTAAATAAGCCAGATCGGAATATGCGCTCTCTGGGAAGACAATACCTGCAATTATTGTACCATGGTTTCAAACCCATTTATTTATTATTTATTTCATGGTAGGAGAGCTTCTCAAACAATAAAGAAGCCATTTTTTCGATTCATGTTGTTGAAAAGTAATGAATATCTAAATCCCGGGACTAATCCCGGGATTCCGGAGGGACAAAAAACCTTCTAACTTTTTTTTGTTGTTAATATTTTCCTAATCTGTAAATGCAGTTTTCTTCATTAGTTCATCTTGTTTCAGTACCAATAATCGGCCAATTTCAAAATAAAGCTGTTGCAGACTTAAAGGCTCTTTGGGACTTACCACATTTTCTCTTTACGATTTTGTTCTTTTAATGTGGACTTTTATATCAATCTATTTTTTTTATTGTTAAAAGATTTAGTCATTTATTTTAAATATATTTTATTGGCCCTATTATGAGTTGCATTCGATTTTCGACTGTGGTCGAAAGCGCTGAGCGAACGAATTTTCATTTGGTATTATGGCGCTCATTCGATGAAGAATAGCGCTATTGTGAATTTCGCTCGTTTAGGCTGTTCACAATAGTATATTTTTCACCGCTGAGAAGCTTTGTTTACAAATCGAGCAAACTAAATAGTGTGCTTATACATATTTATGTAAATTTGTTCTAATTAAAATGAAGTAAAAAAGAAAGCAAGTTTATAAAAACGTGGTAAAATGAGTACAACGAGTTCTGGTTCAACGATTCGTCAGAGGATGAGAGCTTAGTAAACTGGCCAGGAGTAGCAAATGTTTAAGAGAGTTTAAGTTTATTAGTCTTTCGAATATATTTTGATATAAAATATATTTAAGAAATTTGTCTACAGATTCATTAAAAAGTTCCGACCATCTAAAGAGGCGTTTGTGAGCCAAATCTATTTAAAATATTTTAAAACTCAACAGCGCTACGATTTTGTTCTCAGAGGTCGTGCCAACAGAGTGTTGGGATTTTCTTTCCCAAGTAAAACCAGCCTTTCGAGCTTGTGTTTAGTATTCACGATGTTAGAACTGCATGAAATTAATAAAAATTGTTTAAAATTAGTGTCTAGCCAAAATGTAAGAAAACATATACAAAATCATATTTTTCACAATTTTCTAACACTTCGCTACACCATCGAAAGCAAAATTCTGTTCGACAGAAAATTCGATACTCAACGAAAATTTCGACACGCTTGCATAGCTCATAATACCAATTTCACTTTCGATCTTCGATAGCCAGCGAAGATCGAAAATCGAATGCAGCTCATAATAAGGGTCATTGTTTTAAAATTAATAATAACCTAATACAGTCTTAAGTCATAAATTTATGTACCATTTATAAAGGAAAATAATTAAAAACAATTAAATTAGTATAAGTTTGGGCCAAACCGAACTTTATTTACCCTGCACAAGTATTAAATATTGTCGTCTCAACTTTCTCTAAACTACCTTTGCATGATAAGCAGGGATGTTTTTCTCGATTTCAAACATTATCGATAATATGCTGAGTTAGAATCAATGATTTAATTGAAACAAGTTCGGTAGAAATCCATAAAAGGTTACCGATATACACCTTTAAAGTGATAAAGTGGGCGGTGCCACGCCCAATTCCTAAAAGTCTATAGCAGTCTTATTTATAGTAAGTTAAGTATTAACTTGGAGTAAATTAGCGTCCCCAGTTATTGAAACAGCAGAGTTTCCGTATTTCTGAAATTCACAGTTAGATATACGAGAAGCGGGCGTAATTTTGGCCCGATTTGTATAATTTTCAAAGAATTGCTTTTCCGTACCAAGGTTATTAAGTGCACCGAGTTTGGTAGAAACTGATAAATCAGCTACCGAGTTACACATTTGTGATCATAAGTGGGCGACGCCGCGCCCATTATCCAAAAATTTATAATAATCCAATTTTCCGCTAAGTGGTTATCGCATTACTGATTGGCCATCGATATGATAAGCGACAAAGATGAGAAACTGAACGGCTGAGTCCGTTCGCTAAGAGGTTAAATGCACAGGAACGGAAGTAGTAAACGACATTCGGAAAATCGCGTGAAATGGTCAGCAGCAAAACTAAGAATTTTTTAACCTGCGGCGAAGGTTGTTGAATATTACTTAAATAAAAGATTTTAAATCGACTTCTTAGTTGTTTTACTCATTATTTTAGGATTTTTATATTTTTCGCTTTAAAATAATAATTATTATTGAGTTTTATTTTATCGCTCAACGGAAATAATCATTATTTGATTTTTATTTTTTCGATCACAAATAACGATTATTTTATGATTTTTATTTTTTCGCTCGGAGAAAATCATTATTTTTGAGTTTTATTTTTTCACTTAAAAATATTGACTATTTATAAAGTTAAAAAGGCCATGTAGACGCGACTTACTAAAATTTTGACCTTAAAAGTTTGGGACTTCTTCCTTTTATTAGGGTGTCGGTACCACTGAAAAGGATATGTCCAATATCATGCTGGTATAGCTTTTGAGTTGTTTGAAAGAGCATTAGCTTAAACATAAAACTCAATAATAATTATTATCTTTGAGCAAAAAATGAAAAATCGAGTAATCATAATTTCCTTTGAGCGAAAAAATAAAACTGAAATATTAATTATTTTTTTTATCTTTATTGATTAAAATCGAAAAATAACAAGTAAGAAAGTCTAAGTTTGGGCGGAGCCGAACATTAAATACCCGGCGCAAGTATTAAATATATGTTTTCCACCTTTCCGAAAACTACCACTATATTGTAAGCCGGGGTGCTTTTACCCCTATTTTAAACATCTTCGATAGAACGTTCAGTTAGACATAATGAGATAAACTTATATAGTCATATGTGGGCAAACAATGTTACTTCTTTTCAAGGGATTGTTTTTAGTATCAATTTTGAGTAAATGAGCGTCCTTAAATTTCGAAATATTGAAGTTTCAAGCATTTCTGAAATTTACCTTTATATGAAAAGCCGCCGTAATTCTAGTCCGAATTCAACGTTATGCTTTTGTCTGGATAACACAATAACCATACCGAGTTTGGTACGAATTGGTACGACGGTTGCCGAGATACATATATCTGATCATAAGTGGGCGGTGCCGCGCCCATTTTCCAAAATTTTACCATAAATGCATTTCCTGGTAAAAAATTGTTGCAAGCATCAATTTTGAATAAATTAGCTTTAATATTTACTGATTTGTCGAGTATTTCGTATTTCTCTAAATTACCCTTATAATATACTATATAATAGTTATAATACCCTTGTGCACATGTGCGCTCGGGTATAAAAATCATTGTAAATTCCATTGGGACGTACGAACGTAAATACGTGAGTATAGTTAAAAATCGTTTTACGGCGATTACAACTTGCTGATTTTTATACCCGAGCGCACTTGTGCACAAGGGTATATTAATTTTGTTCACATAACGGTTGTTTGTAACAGCCAAAACGAATCGAGATAGATATAGACAAATGTATACATAAATGATCAGGATGAAAAAAGAAATCGATTAGGCCATGTCTGTCTGTCCGTCCGTCTGTCCGTCCGTCCGTGTACACGATAACCCGAGCAAAAATTGAGATATCTTTGGTATGTAGGTTTCCCTTGATCCAAGGTAACCACGCCCACTTCCCATATAACGGTAATTTCCAGAAATACGAAAACTGCGATATTTTAGTAACTAATGAAGATAATTCACTCAAAATTGATATTTATAATAATTTTTAGTCGAAAAATAAGAATATTAAAAATTTTTGGAAAATGGGCGTAGCCACGCCCACTTATGGTTACATGTGTATATCTTGGTAACCGCTGCACCAATTTCTTCCAAACTTGGCACAGTTGTTGGCCTTCGCACAACATACCAAATGGCCGAAAATTTTTAAAATCGCTAAATAACCACGCCTACTTCCCATATAACGGTAATTTTCAGAAATACGAAAACTGCGATATTTTAATAACTACTGGAGATTATTCACTCAAAATTGATATTTATAATAATTTTTAGTCGAAAATAAGAATATTATAAATTTTTGGAAAATGGGCGTAGCCACGCCCACTTATGGTTACATGTGTATATCTTGGTAACCGCTGCACCAATTTCTTCCAAACTTGGCACAGTTGTTGGCCTTGGTACAGCATAAAAAATCGCCGAAACTTTTTAAAATCAGACCACGCCCACATCCCATATAACGGTAATTTAGAGAAATACAAAATCTTCGATAAATCAGTAAATATTGAAGCTAATTTATTCAAAATTGATGCTTGCAACAATTCTTTACCAAGAAATACGTTTATGGTAAAATTTTGGAAAATGGGCGTGGCACCGCCCACTTATGATCACATATTAGTATATCGGTAACCGTTCTACCAATTTGTACCAAACTCGGTGTGGTTATTGTGCTTGCCACATATAAGCAAAACGTTGAAAATTATTGAAATCGGACTAAAAT
>NW_023458568.1:16440643-16447517 GCF_013731165.1 Rhagoletis pomonella | reverse complement strand
ATTTCTCTTTTCATTCTGATCATTTATGTATACATTTGTCTATATCTATCTCGATTCGTTTTGCCTGTTACAAACAACCGTTATGTGAACAAAGTTATAATACCCTTGTGCACAAGTGCGCTCGGGTATAAAAAATGAAATATAGCCAATACTGGTCAAGAAAAGGAGTTTCTATTATTGCCATCAGTGCAAATTACAAATCCCGAAAATCCGGGGATTACTTGCCAAGAATACCGGGATTTTCGAGACTTAAAAAAGTCCGGGATCCGGGGATCCCGGGATTTACATTCCTAGTATATACCTACCAAGTTCCAGTACTCTACCATGAACACTTCCAGGGATATACAGTATGAAAATTTGGTTTGCATAGGAATGAAAAATACTTTACGACCTGTTTCCCGTGCTCATTTTCCAAATAGCCCCAATTTTTCTTCATAGCTACGCGATTGGTTTTATATATCTCCATACCAAGTTGCAGTACTCTACCATGAACACTTCCAGGGATATGCGGCATGAAAAATTTGGTTTGTATGGGAGGTGCCACGCCCCCTTTTCAAATAACACCAATTTTTTCCATGAGTATGCGATTGATTTCATATATCTCCATACCAAGTTCCAGTACTCTACCATGAACACTTCCAGAGATATACAGCATGAAATATTCGGTTTGTATGGTAGGTGGCGCGCCCCCTTTTCCAATAATCTAAATTTTTTACATGAGTATGCGATTGATTTCATATACCTCAATGCTAAGTTTCAGTACTCTATGTAATATGAACACTTCCAGAGATATCAAATATGAAAAATTCGGTTTGTACGAGAGGTGCCACGCCCCTTTCACTTCGCGGTATAAAATATACTTTACCATCTATTGTCATATCTACCAAATATACAGAAAAATTTTCATACAAATCGGTCAAGCCGTTTCGGAAGAGTTGACCGCAAACATCGTGACACGAGATTTTTTTCGAATGGTGGCAACCCTATGTAAATCTTTTTCAGTTTTAAATTTTTTCATACTTTCTCAGTGGAATAGCATTATTGCGGCTTATTTGAATATATATATTTTTTTTGATACAGCAATACATTTTTATATATAAATATATTTCTCGAATGGTGGCAACCCTATCCAAATTTTTTTCTATATTAAAATTTTTATGCAAACCTTCTACAAACAGAAAGAAACAAAATGAAATAGAAACAAAGCAAATCTGTTGAGCCGTTTTTGAGTTATGCGATAACACACGGACAGCAATTCATTTGTATATGCAAAGATTTTTTTCAAATGTTGGCAACCCTGTTCAAATTTTTTTCTGTATTAGATTTGTTTATACATTCTCAGTGAAGTAGCATTATTGCGGCTTATGTAAATTAATTTAATTTTTAACATTTCAGATACCTGGCAACTCCATTTTATAATTTTTTTTTTGCAAACCTTCTACAAACAGAAAGAAACAGAATTAAATAAAAACGAAGCAAATCCATTGAGCCGTGTCATTTTTCGTTCGGAATGTGACGATGTTTGAACCTGCGACTGACGGAATAATAGCACCGGCATACAAAAAAAGTGGCGGGTGCTTTTAACCGAAATTTCGAGCTATTTTTTCGGTTTTTCATAATTTACTGTACGTGTCAAACGGACCTCAGATTCGAATTCTGTGGGTCGAAATACATGTCAGCAGGTGGGACTGGTAAAAAGCACGCGACATTTCTTTTTTGTGCCGGAATAATCAAAACGATTTGTGGACCTTACCAAAATTGTCAACGCAGAATCACTCTTGCCAACAAGTGCTACTTTGGACTGAGTAGGCAATTCAGGGTAAAGTCCTCCCTCGACGTACGAAAACCACGCTCTATAAGTCACTCATCATGCCCGTGCTGGTATATGACAATGACAACATCCGATGATGCGGCTCTTGGAGTGTTTGAGAGAAAGATTTTGCAGAAGATTTACGGGCCTTTACGCGTTGGCGACGGCGAGTACCGCAGACGATGGAACGATGAGCTGTATGAGCTTTACAACGACATGGACATAGTGCAGCGAATTAAAATACAGCGGCTCCGCTGGCTTGGCCATGTCGTTCGAATGGACACCGACGCTCCAGCTCTGAAAGTATTCAACTCGGAACCCGCTGGTGGTAGCAGAGGAAGAGGGAGTCCCCCACTGCGATGGAAAGATCAGGTGGAGAAGGACTTGGCTTCACTTGGCGTTTCCAATTGGCGTCAGTTGGCACACAGGAGAAACGACTGGCGTGCTTTGCTGAACTCGGCCAAAATCGCTTAGGCGGTTACAGCGCCAAAAAAGAAGAAGAAGAAGTTTGTAGAAGTGTCAGAGGTGCTGCCACGGAAACTTGAAGGATTTTTATGATTACGCACAGGCAAAACATAATTCATTTCTTTCTAAAACCAAACCAAAATAAAATAAAAGTTACCAAGTTACCAAATCGTTTAAAAGTTACCAATTTTGGTAGAAAGTTACCAATTGTGGCAACCATGGCCCGGACACTTCTTGTTAGTAATTTTACGCGTTCCTTTCCCACTCTGCCTCACTGAGAGCGCGACAAAAATGTGCCGAACACTCTCTGTTCGAATCAAATTGATTTTGATTTTCTGTCCGAATGACTTGATGATGCGGGTTGCCGCGTTCTCCTTTGTATGCGTTTGCAGCGAATTGCATATATTATTTGCCCTCAAAATCGTATGTAGGCAACAATATCATCAGCTGTTTGCTTCAGAAAAAAATCAAATGTGCCGGACTGAACGGTGATCCGTACTTCAGGACAACGCTGAACCCGCCTTTAGTATCAAGTCATGAGGTGCAACTCCCCTACTTCTATTTGCTCCTGTGGATATTCAGAAACGGCGGTAGATAATGACACCATTTCTACTCCGGACAACATATTAACCATTCCTTTACTAACTATCGTACAGCGCTTATTTTGTGGACGCGAAATTGATCGATGCTTCAAGTGGTTTTGATTAGTTACACCAGGCTGAGGTTCAAATACGCAATCGGCTAAATTTCGCAAAATAATCTCTTGTGGCACTAATCTTAATTTTTGAGTCAGGCGAGAGTTATCGCCCTTCTGTAACCCGCAAGAGAAAACTGAAATAACCAGATTCTCTGAAACGCATATTTATCGAGAGTTTAAAATACTATACCGTTCCCTCAGTTCGCCCGCCAGGATTTTTTCAAGATTTCCAGCATTTTAAAACTATACAAAATTGAAAATAAATTGAATTGTTCAAAATTGATGAAAATGAAAATGCATGTGTGTTTTAAAGGCCTGTATGCAGCTCTCAAGAAAAGCAAAAACTCCATATAAAATGACGTACAAGAAATGGCTAAGAAATTTCCTTGAGTCAAATTTCCTTAAGGCAGTACGCAGTTCTTAAGAAATTTACTACGCTTTCTACTACGGTTTTCTAAATTTTTTTGTGAAAAAGAGCAAGGCAACCCAGGTTTGCAACAGAAATATATGCGCGTTCCCTTATTTCTCGAGGAAAGAGTGAGGCAAAAGGCTGTGAAGTATCAAAAATGTTAAAATTCCTTGGACACACACGCGAAAAAATGGCAATTTTTTCTTGACCGTTTTCTTGAGAGCTGCATACAGGGCTTAAAGTTGCTCAATCTAAAATTTTAAAAGTCTTTCCGTGCAAATATGTACATCGAATGATTCTTAAATCTGAAATGTTTGTGCAAAGTTTCAGATACAGAACCTTAATTTTAAAGTAAGTTGTCTCTGTACGATTATATTTAGATACATATATAGATTTATAATACAAATAGACCCATATTGCCTCAGAAAAAATCATCGAAATAAACCATGTAAGATTTATATATGGTACAGAGGCAAAAGCAACTTTTTTGTTTTGCAGATCTTCCACTGTGTCACATTCGCATGAACGTAGCAATGCTTTGCTCGATATGAAACAAAAATAGGGACGAAAACGAATAAATGGAACATAATAATGCTCAAATCAAAATAAAGCGCACAGCGCTGCAGCGATGTTGTTGTTTATAGTGTGTATGAATCAGCGTTACCGAAAGCTTTCGCTGAAAAATCGTCAATTTACCCAAAAAAAAAAATCGTAATTTAAGCCAAAAATACGTCAAATTTTTATTTACTAAACTTTTTAACTATATAAAAAAAACAATAACAAAAATATAAATACAAAGTTTATTTGTTTAGACATACATACATATGTATAATAAATATGACTGAACACATTACAAAACCAAGAGAAATCCACATTGCATGTGGGTTATAATAAAAGTTGATTAATAACAAAAATTTTAAATTAGAATTTAAAGCATAACTGCTTATAAATTGTTGTATTCCGCTGGTTTAAAGTTTTTTAAAAGAAGTTGATCTAATTTTAAAGTGTAACCAGAGCATTTGTTAACAGATAGATAATCTTGACAGAACAAAATTCCCTCTAAGGTCGTGTTATCTAGCCTGTTTCTGTATTTCGTTTTGCTTAAACTTACTTTTGAGAAAATTCTTTCCACATTAGCTGATGAGCTTGGTAGGGTCATTAAATTTGACACAAACTGACACAATGTAGGAAAAACCTGCTCAGAGTCTGCGCGAGTAATTTTGGATATTTCTGTAACCAGTTAGCGACAATTTTCGGATCGCTATCGCACTTTTTGACGCATGATATAAATGTTTTTGCATCAACAAGTGCGATAGCAATTCGAAAATTGTCGCTATCTGGTTAGAATCTCTCTCCAGGTCCTGTACTTCTCCGATCTTCTGGACGATCGTCACATGGCCTGGGCGATAAATTCGTTCAAACCATTAAAGTCGCCGGGGACCAATGGCATCATACCTGCGCAGCTGCCAAGGGCTCTGAAGGTGTCGTGCAATTGGTTGGATCCTATTTATATGAACTGCGTGAGAATCGGGTACATCCAAAAGCTTGGAGGGTAGTCAGTGTTGCGTTCATCCCGAAGGCCGGAAAAGGCTCTCATGTTTCACCTAGGGATTTAAGCCCAATCAGTCTCTTCGTTTTTGCTGAAAACGCTTTTGCTAAAAACGCTAGGGAGGCTGATAGACCTGCACATAAGAAATGCGATTCTTCGTGACTGTCTTTCATGAGCTCGATATGCTTATTGCAAGAAAAGGTCGGTGAATACCGCCCTGCACACATTGGTGAAGTGGTCAGAGGAAGCCTTCACGCACGAAAATCATGCAGTAGGAGCCTTCTTCGATATCGAGAGGGCCTTCAACAATGTCACTCCAGAGGAAATAGTCAAGTATATTCATAATATGGGGTTGAAACCAACCTAATAAGGCTTATATACAGCTTACTTCGTGACAAAACTATCGCGGCGGAGTGGGCGAGCGTCTGCACTCAGTGCAGAGTCAATAGGAGCACTCCACAAGGACCTTCTATAGGAACTGGAAAAGTGGGCTGTCGGGTGATCGCCTATGTAGATGATGTGGAGCTTTTGGTTAAGGGACGATTTCTATACACCCTTTTTGATCTGGCTTAAGGTTACATTAACCAGGTAACTAAGTGGGGTCTCTCGCCCAAATTAATTCATTAGCTCTAGGAAACCCGAGTTTAAGCCTATTTTGTTTTAAGGACCACTTGTGGTGGAGCTCACTAGAGAAGGCTGCACTTGTAAAACAGGAATTAGCGAAGCGTTTAGGAACCACACCTACACTGGCGCTTAACATACATATGTTGATCACGGCGACTGCGGATATTGCAGACAGAATTGGCGCAGCACGAACTGCTATTAGGCTAGAGGAAACTGGGTCCTTTTGTGACATAAAAAATGGAAAAGAAGACATTTGTCTGCTGCAACAAATGTTTTTATAGGGCATTTTAAAGCAAGTTACCTCTCAAGGGCTAGTGATGAAGGTTCTGACAGGCCATTGTGCGATTGCTGCGGTGAGACTAGGAATTTCGACTGATCCTTTTGTATCAGCTGTCAAGAGGAAGATGAAGTGGAATCAGATCCACACTTTCTTTTAGACAGTCCAACCTTCGCGAGGCTCAGGGATCGAAATTAACCGCATTCGAAATTTCGTAATCGGCTCTCGGCGTTAATTTAACCCAACCTAAGCTGTACTTCTTTGAGCTATGAAATAGTTGGTCACATTATGTATCAGCAGTGCAAATTTACGATTTGGTTACAATTCTATAGAAAATGTAATAGAACCAAAGGCTGGGTTGTATCTAGAACAAAACTAATAGAACTAAAAGCATGGTTGTATTTTGAACTGGGTTTGCCGTTAACAAATTTTGTCCATAGGAAAGTGGAAAAAACTAAAATAAAAAATCGTCATTTCGGGGAAAAAAACGTCAGAGCGTCATTGAGCTAAAAAAACGTCAAAATGACGACCAAATCGTCAATTCGGCAACGCTGGTATGAATGTATGGATATTAGACTGGGTCGAAAAAAAAAGTTGCTAATGTCCGCCCCTAAATTTAAAGATTATGTTGAGAGGGTTCTGGAAAATTTTTTTTTTTTTTTTTTTAACCCTCCGAAATACAGCCGAAATGGTTTTTTCGTTGTAACTTGGTTATTTGACGGCCGATTTTTAAAATTGATATGTCATTATTTTTGTCTTGAGAAGCTTCACTTTTCGTTCTTATGTCTTTTTAAGCTTTGAAGTCGCGTTCGCATGATAAGGGCAGAAACAAAATTTTACCCCCCCTAAAGTATATTTTTTTCCTTACCAAACGAAAGTACTTAAAAATTCAAGAAAATGTTGCCTTCAAACTATATTACTAAAATAATAAACAAAGGAGTTATAGCACTTTTAATATCACAGGTCAACATGAGTTTCAGATGTAAGTATAATAGTATTTCCAACTAAGAAAACTGTTGGAGGAATTTGTGGGGGCGAATTTT
>NW_023458568.1:16440296-16440543 GCF_013731165.1 Rhagoletis pomonella | reverse complement strand
ATTTCCAACTAAGAAAACTGTTGGAGGAATTTGTGGGGGCGAATTTTGTTAGCTGACCTAACCATGGGTAAACGACTTCATAGCTTAAAAGGAAATGTGATGACATGTTAATTTTAAAAATCGGCCGTCAAATACCCAACTTTCAACGAAAAAACCTTTTCGGCTGTATTTCGAAGGGTGAAAAAAAAAAATAAAATAAAAATTTCGAAATCCTCTCAACATAATCCTTAAATTTAGGTTACTCTGT
>NW_023458568.1:16420179-16440196 GCF_013731165.1 Rhagoletis pomonella | reverse complement strand
TTGTGTATGTATCTATCAAGAGAATAGAGAATGACTATTAAGTAAGTGCACTTTGGAAAATTTTTATCGATTACCGCAATATCGACTGCTGGTATGCTATGTATTTGGTGCCTTTTTAACATTTAATTTAAAGTTTTAAAATATTGTTGATGAAATAAAATAAAACTAAGATTTATTAATTGATCAAAAAAGTACCATTTTATGGAAAACGGTACCAAAGTACCATCGATTAAAAAATGTACCACTTTTGGACTTCTACCAAATTGTGGTAGATCTGCCACTTTTTTGAGCATCTACCACATCTAGTTGTGGTGTGTTTTGAGTAGTTTTCTTTTTGCTCGACATAATTTTTTAATTTTAAGACCAAAAATTTTCCAACACTAAACACTAACAACAGTCAAAATGGGAGGATAAAATAAACCGTAAAATAGTAAATTTTCTCAATATGCAATTTTTCGACAGGAAACGTGGTTTTATTGTGTTAAATTGCAAAATATATGATTTATAAAAAGAATGAATAGCGAAAATGATAAAAATCGGCGATTTTTGTGAAAGGATTAACAAATTTCAGTGCATCTCAAATTTCTAAAACGTTGTTTACTTTTACTTGAGAATTGTCAAAATCGGCAAATCACAAGTAGCGGTTTCTGGAACGATCCACATTTGTTCGCTACATCGTGATGTGATAAAAAGAAAAGCTGGCAGCACTCCGCAAGGTTGCAGAAATTTTTCAAAATACATATGTTCGAAAAATATCTTGAGATGGAAGGAACTGCTTTACACTGTCAAGGAAAAAAATGGCCAAAACTCAACGCAATTTTTATCAACTTCAATCTTGCACTTTATTACACTAAAATTATTATTTTTTTAGTTTATAATTAAAATGCTTGCAATTTAGGTGCAACCTTGCAGAATTTTTTTAATTTTTGTACAAAGTTCCATCCAAAACCTGAGATCTACCACATTATTTTGAAATCTACCACATTTTTTTTCAGATTCTACCACACAAATTTTATAAGTCCGATCACTGGCCCCCGTACGCAGCATTGCTTTGATGGATATGAAACAAAAACAGAGACGAAAGCGTATAAATGGAAAAATTTTTCATTCTCTTATGTCCCGCTGATAAGCTGCCTATCGAAATGAATGTAGCAATGCTTTGCTCAATGTAAAAATTTTTAAATCTTTCGACGCAAATATTTCGAAAATGGTTTAATGAATCTTAAATCTGAAAAGTTTGTGCAAAGTTTCAGATCGAGCAATTTAATTTGATGTATAATTTGTCTCTGTACGACTTGTAGATCGCTGGGAATAAGCGCCTTGTTTCAGAATAATATATATGTAGATAATTTGACATCACTTTGATATGAAACTTTTTGGATTCGGTTGGGAGTAATGCAAACATCGATTTAACGTAAAATTTGGTCACGAATACGCGAAGGCATTTCTTATGAAGGTGATCAGATCTGCACCGTTATTTCAAATTTCAAAAATGGGACAGCAAAATTAAAAAGCTTGGCGTTTTATTTTCTGAAGTTAAGACTTTGCGACCGAAGACCGAACCATGCGGGACTTCTCTTTACTCAGAAACGTCTGGATGGATTTAGATGAAACGGATCGCCTAAGGTTTTGAAGCCATGCAAGCAATATAGTAATAATAGAGAAAGAAGTTTCCCTTCAGTAGTGCGTGGGATCCACACACAACTTGTTTTTTTTTTTTTTAAATAGCCACTGTATTAATATACAAATAATGTTTTCAAACTTGTATAATAAAACCACAAATTAACAAGAGACTCATTTAGACAGCTCGGTCGTCATCATGGTCTTTTTAGTAATTTCCTGGTTTACCCATGATTAATTTTTGCCAATAAATTAAAACAATCATGCCGATAAAAAGATAAATAAATACCTTTTAATTTACTATCAAAAGCTTCGCCTCTTTTCTTGTGGAACAGTCTGTTAAAGTCTTAAGTTTAAGAAAATAGATTCATTCGAGAGCGAATAAAATTATTTAGGAAATAACGTTCAACAATTTTGTTTTTGTATCAGGTAGTTAAAATACGATAAGGAAGTAAAACAAATTGCCTGTAACGCTGTTTATTGGAAGAGCTTAAGCATTAATCTGCAAATGCATAGTTTAGCATTTATCGGGAGTCCGTTATATAATCTAAAGAACAATATCAAATTTTGCACTTTGTGTTTACTATTTTAGGAGCTATTGTTGGAGCTATCGACGTTTGAACACTTACACGAGCAGGGCCCTACTGCACCAACTACTTTCAATTTATAATTTTTGGATAAGTGTTTGTTTTCAAGTCAAGTTGCACTTATAAAAAAAACCTATCACTTTATCAAAAAATAATTAGTATATTTGATAAGCATGACACAGAAAATTTCTTTTGCTTTGCAAATGGAGAACTTTTGCAGTAATGTCCTTAGCTAAAATGATTAGCGTTTCTTAATGGAAGGAACCAAGGTACGCTTTGATTTCTATTTCTCAAGCCAATAGCGACAAATGTAACGAATAACAACCATTCTTACTTTGTGTACATTTTCAATATCTCTCATTTTTGTGTCAAACATAACGCTAGCATGTACTTGCATATGTATGTCCATACAAGGGAAGTTGCGAATGTCGAATTTTAGACATCCGCGGATGCGAATGCGGATGCGGATGTGGATGCGAATGCGGATGTCAAGTATTTTTGAGAAATAATTTAGGTGAGTACATTAGGTGATTTAGGTAAATAAAAAATGTAAAAGTTAGTATTTTTTAATAATGCGTTTTTTTATTTAGTACTTGAATTTAAAAATTGGAACTTTGTATTCAATAAAGAGTAATTTTGCTGCCTTTTCGGGTTACAGCCTGTTTCTTAACGGGTCGTAAATCAAACCTGCGCCACTAAATAACTCCTCGCTCGAGGCGACAAAATTGAAAAACTTGAAACTTGACAAAATTGTAAATTCTCTTCGATTGACGCTGCACCAGTTGAGAAGACTTTCAGTTATATTTATTTTTTTATTGCGGTGCAATAATTCCTTTTTGAGAATTGCATCGGGGCTGCAAATGTCGGATGTATCCTCCTGACTTTCATCTTCACCGTTGTTTTCCAATTTGGAGAATCTGTTACGTCATCAGCTTTTTCGATTTTAGTTTTTGTAATTCATTTTTAATCCTGCCTTCTGTGACTGTTTTGAAAAATTTGTGCTTATAGCGAGGTTCTAAATAGGTGGATATGGCAAATAAATTGTTATTTTCTAGGAATGGAAATTTCGAAGAAAATTCTGTTTTGAAAGTCATCGCTGCCAGCCGAATTAGTTTAAAATTTTGGTATTTTGTTAAAAAGAGGCACCTCGTTTTTTATAATAATTTGAATTATTGGAATCACGGACGATGAAGGTCTCAGATCTGCTTAGCTCCTGGGTGACTTCTTGGAAAGGTTCACCTGTAATTAATAGGTTGCAATTACTTTCTTTATTAGCTGAGCTTGACTTTTCCTAGTTGCAGGCAGTCACAATTAATTACTCACCGTTGTCGGTACCATAAGCCATCACATCCGTTTTGTTATTGCATTCCATGCGGTCAATGTGCTTTGATATTTTGAGGTGAATGAACGCAAATTTTCAACATATCGTTAATATAGTATGGAAAGGGCGTATATCACATTGTCCCTGAAATGCAAAAAAACCACAACTAACTAAATTTTTTTATTGCATAAAACGATGTGGGGACTTATGATTTGATGAAATGCATCATAATCAATCAAAAAGTGAATTTTGGATTTTTAGTTAGTTACGGCTTTTTGTATTTCAGCGACGATGTCAGTTACGCTTCCATACTATACTAATGATATATTGCATGCCAAGACCCACTCCTCAATAGATATTATTATTATTCGCCTTGAATTAATTCTTATTTGATTTGTGAACTTGGCTGTCAAGTTATTCACATATCATTTTATCTTTATTTCGATGCGTGCTAATTTTGACCTTTATCACAAAATTAAAATAAATGTGATTGTTTTCGAGCTGAAAGACTAATTACACTTATAATTCTTACCTAATTAAGGGTCATCTTTTAACGCGCAAATAGTCGATTCGCTTTATAGTCCGACGTTGAACATTTCCGCTGGAAATACCTATTGAAGGATCTACTATTTGACTTTAAATTACAAAAGAAGGGGGACGCAGGGGGACAGTTTTAACGTAGCATCTCCACAGGCAAAACATTTTGGCTACAATTTGTCTATTTGCACAATATTCGCCTTCGCAAAAGCTCCGCATTGATTATTGCGAATGCGAAAGCGAATGCGAATGTTAAAATTTATGCGGAAGCTCCGCGGTTGCGAATGCGAATGCGAATATTCGCAACAACCCTGGTCCATACCTAAAAGCCCTCACAGTTAACTTTATTGTTCATTGTAATACATTTTCACTTTTTTCTATTCACAGAGGGACGAAAAATTACAAACGCATCGCAATTGAAGGTGACCAAGATGCTGCTAATTGTCTCCACCGTTTTTGTTTGCCTCAATTTGCCCAGCAGTGTGATGCGCATCAAAACGTATTTGGAGGTAAGTACGTGCAGGCACTGTTGCCAACTTGGTGCTTTCGGCACTAAAAATGCGAAAATTTTTGAGTTTGGTGCTTGGTGCGTTTTTTGGTCCTTTTATTTTTAGTTTGAAGACACCAAATCTGTAAATCTTAAAAAAAGGGAGAACAATTTCTAGCAATCGTAAGTTTTGTAAGAAACTTTACAAAAATGGAAACAAAATCATGGCACAATGACAATCATAAGCAAAAGAGCATATGTTTAGCAACAAAATATGTGACAGCACTTTCAATCATGCCAGAATTACATTCGGTAATTTGCCATTGTTGGGACCAGGAATCGACTTTTAGACCTAATAGGAAATTATTAACTCTAACTTTATTTTATTATCTCGTTAATACAAAAGAAAAATAAATTCTTGTTAGATTCGATTAAGCAAACAAATTAAAAAAGAAGAATCGAAATCGGATGAGATTTGAAGAGTGGACAGTTTTCTTGACACAAAAATATGTTTCCAACTATGCGCTGTTGGATAATACGCTCAAATAAGACCCGTTTCAAAGGGAAATCAAATTTCGTTTTGTTTCAGGTGGTAATCGTTCCTTTAATTCACAAGATCATAAGAGACTGTGGTGTAGATTTAAACTACCACATAGTTCATGAAACTTAATTTCTCGTTTTTGTTCTGGTTTCATAAGAATTGTAGAAAACATTTAGCAAAACGAAGAACAATTTAACGTTTAAACCGTCAGCAAAAAATTTAAAAACTTTGCTTACATTTAAGCGAAACGGCAACGTTGGACACAGCTGCAAATTAGAAAATAAGAACACGAATGTTAACGTCGCTTGCACGAAAATGTTTGAATTTATAATATGACTAGCTTATACCCGCGGGTTTCACCCCGCGCTTTTATGCAAATAAGAAAAATAATTTAATAATGTTAGATTTTATTTCTGTGCCCATTTCGTTATAGCTCGTTGTTTTTTTAAGCGAGTTAAGGTATTTAGGCCGTTTAAAACTATGAAATTATAAAATCTCGTCTGCGCGCTAGGCATACGAAAGATATCAATCCCTCTAAGTTTACCTTAAAATGGTTCCAGGTATACGACGCGTAAACATGTAACCTTCTTGGAGGTGCCACGGCGGGTTCTAATATTTCCAACTCAAATTTAGTAACCTGGCCTTGATAAAATACCACTTCTCATTACTGTAGCAAACGCCTCAAGAGAGCTTTAGATTATAACGCCGAACCCGGCTCTCCCTTTTCCATTAAATGAAATTTTTTCTATCAGTACGGCACTTACAAAATAAACCTCCATAACAAATTTAAAATACTTCCAAAGATTTTCTATCCTTCCAGAGATATGTATTAAGAAATGTTTAGTATGTATGGGAGGCGACATGCCTCCTTTTTTAATAACTCACATTTTTTCCATGAGCAATTGAAACATTTTGTATACACAACTCCATACCAAGTTCCAGTATTCTTCCACAAACATTTCCAGGGATATGTGGCAAGAAAAAGTCAATTTGCACAGAAAGTGCCACGCCCCTTTTTCTTATAACCCTAATCTTCTTTCATGAATTTAGAATTGATTTTACATACCCCAGTACCAAGTGCAGTACTCTACCATGAACACCTCTAGGGATATGCAGTATAAAAGTAAATTTGTACGGGAGGTACCATGCCCTCTTTACGAATAACGCAAATTTTTCTCCATGAGTATGGAATTAATTTTGTATACACATCTCGGTGCCAAGCTCCCGTCCTCTGCAATAAACACCTCCAGAGATATGCGGCATAGAAAAATCAATATGCATGGGAGTTGCCACATCACCTTTTCCAATAACTCTCATTTTTCTCCATGAATATGGTATTAGTTTCACATACATACATGCATACATATGTATTTCCATACCAAGCTTGAGTGCTTTACCCCAAACATTTGAAGAGATATGCAATATGAAACTTTCAGTCAGTATGGGAGGTGCTACGCCTCTTTTCCAAAAACGTCCATTTTTCTCCGTGAATATGAACATGATTTCACACAGTGTTGGAAAACTGTTAATCTGATTAACGATTAAAATGTTAATCGCGTTTGACGATTAAAATTAATTAGTCGTTATCAACTGTACGATTAATGAAAACATTTTTTGAATCGTTAATCGCTGGCTGCGATTACGTTTAATTAATTTAAAACATTAATCGTTAATCCAATTAAAAATAAAATCTGATTAATTTGTCTAGTTTGTCCGAGTTTGAAACCAAACACCAGTTATAATAATTATTTTGTGTTTTACGCTTATAAAAACAACATAATATAAAAAAATTATAATTATTGTTATTAGTAATACATAAACTGGGAACTTTTACAAACCTAGTTTTTAAAACGTTTGTTGGTATATATCTTAATGAAAATGCACACCAAATTGCTTAGATGGATAAGGAAACCCGACTTAGCCATGCCGGATTAACTTGGTTTGTGTGCACAGGGAAATTCCAGCATAACTTAATTAATCACCAAACCTACTTGATCGAATTAAGAGTTAATGATTAAAAATTAATTTTTTAATCGCGGTTACGATTAACTGTTTAGTCAGATTAAAATTAATCATGATTAACTCTAATCAGATTAAATTTAATCGAATTAACTAACTGATTAAAACATCAATCGATTAATGCCAACTTTGATTTCACATAGATATCACTATACCAAGTGAACTCTCCCACAAATACTTCCAGAGATATGTATGTAATATGAAAATTCCAATTTGTATGGGAGGGGCCTTGAGTTATCGGACTTACTTTCAGTCTAAGACAATCCTTCCGAAATCCGTAGTAAGTGTGCTAAATTTCGTTCTGATCGGAAAAACGGTTAAGGAAGTAGCCTGTTTTTCAATCCAGGTCATAAACCATCTTTGAGCAAAATTTCATTTTCAAACAAGTGGCAATTCTTAAAAAAGTAGCCTATTTTCCAGTCTAGGTCATAAGCTATCTGTGTGCAAACTTTCATGCAAATCAGTTCATTCATTTACGCGTATTAATTTAATTATACTTTCCTAATACGTGATAACTCTTAAAATAGTAGCCTATTTTCCAACATAGGTCATAAGCTATCTCTGTGCGAAATGTAATGCAAATCTGTTCAGTCGTTTCCGCGTATTGATTTAATTAAAACTTTTTTAACAGGTGACAACTCTTCCGTTCAGACTTTTCCGCATATTGATTTAAATAAACTTTTTTAGCAGGTGGTAACTCTTAAAAAAAGTAGCCTATTTTTCAACCTAGCTCATAAGCTATCTGTGTGAAAACTTCCATCAGTTCACTCGTTTCCGCGTATTAATTAAATTAAACAGGTGGCAACTCTTCCAAAAAATTAGCTTATTTTTTACTGTAGGTCATAAGCTATCTGCTTGCAAAATTTCATGCAAATCCATTCAGTCGCTTCCGCGTATTAATTTAATGAAACTTTTTTAACAGGTGGCAACTCTTAAGAAAAGTAGCCTATTTTCCACTGTAGATCATAAGCTATCTGTGTGCAAATTTTCATGCAAATCCATTCAGTGGTTCCCGCATATTAAATAAATGAAACTTTTTTAACAGGTGGCAACTCTTAAAAAAATAGCCTATTAACCAATCTGGCCCATAAGCTATCTGCGTACAAAATTTCATGCAAATCCGTTCAGTCGTTTCCGCGTGATGATTTCCCAAACATCCAAACATACAAACTTTCACATTTATAATATTAGTAAGATATTAGTAAGAAGTAAGATAATAGATTGGCGCTTACACATATGTTAGTGTTTGGCCGACCTTCTCCTCCGATTTGTGGCGTGCGCCTTGATGTTGTCACACAAAGTGGAACCTACAGTTTTACGCCGACTCCGAACGGCGATTGTATTTTTACGAGAAGCTGTTTTTCAAGGCAGAAATACACTTGGACGTTTGCTATTTCCTGCCGAGGGGCCACCGCTGTTAAGAAAAAAATTTTTTTCTAAATTTGATATTGCGATATTGCTTTGACCAGGGACACAACCCATGCTCTGCGGAGTGGAAGCGCGTACTGCTCACCACTACACCACAGCGACCTTCGAGCAAGAAACGTTGATTTTTATTAGTTTGAATCGGCATCCCTACAATACAATTTTTCATGTATACAAAATCCATTAAATACTCAAATAAAAATGTGGTGCTTTTTTCGAGAAATAACGCGATTTTTCTTTTCTTTTTAGTGCTTTTTCAAATTCAAAGTTGGCAACACTGCTTGCAGGCATCCTATTACCAAACGTAGAATAGCACACACAACGAAATCTTAGAATAACAGGAATTTCATGCTATCAAAGTGTATGTACATTAAAGTAGTCCAAAAATTTATGTGAAAAATTAAGGTCGGATTTTTAATGCCGCCACCCCTTAGGATAGAACAAAAAAAACATACTCCTATTTTTTTGTTTTGCAAAAAAAAAATTAGGTAGTGATCAAAACGCTCAAAGTTTTCCATGTATTTTATGTGGGGAAAAACCACTTTTCGTAGAAATAGTGTTGAATTCTTGAAAATCAATATTTTTTGATCGGAAAACTTTGCTTATCTTCAGGAGATTCCCAGTAATAATACCCAGTTGGTTCTTTAACCATTTTTTCATGGTAACTATATTTTATAGGTCCTCCAGAACCCCCAGAAAGTGCAATAGGGAGCCAATAAAAAATTCTTAATATTAAAAAATGGCTAAATAAACAATTGGGTATTAATATTGGAAGTCTCCTAAAGAGAACCACAGTTTTCCGATGGTAAAATAAAAGGGGTATTCTCGAAGTCTTGCACTATGCACGGATTGCACGAAATGCAAAAATACTATGCCAAATTTCGAAGAGTACGAGAGCACCCCATTGCAAAGTGGTAGTGGGTCTCAAGCAGCGAAATTATGTATCAAATACAATAACAAGAGACAGCAAAAAAAATGGAGTGAGCGAGATGAGAGGAATGAGAGAAATATGTGGCAATTCCAACAACAAAACCACCAGCACAGGGTCGCATTTATATTGCTATGCTATTTTGCAAAATATATACTTGGGTTTCGACGTTCATATTTTGCAGCGATAGGAATTCAATGTTTGCAGGTTATGCAATCCATGCAATCCGTGCTACGTGCAATGGCTTTGAAATATTTGGAGAATACCCCTATTGATTTTCAAAATTGTATACCATTTCTACGAAAAGTTGTTTTTTCCCCATATAAAATGCATGGAAACCTTCGAGCGCTGTGAGCACTCCCTAAATATTTTTTGATTCAAAATAAAAAATAGGGCTAAATTTTTTCGGTTGAGAACAATCCTAGGGGGTGGCGGCATTAAAATTCTGACTTTATTGTTTTTGGACCACTCTAATGTACATACATATGTATGTAATGTGTGATTACCATTTTTTTTATTCGTGCCGACTGTCACGACATGAACATCAATCCAATCTAATTACGGTAGGCAGACAAGTCACATGTTCTACTTTTGTTGCGAATCCGATTTGCGCTGGCACAATATGAGCGTGAGCAGATTTTAATAAGTCTATTCACACTTTTCATCAAAAAATTAAAATAGAATTTTTTAAAGAACATGAATAGAATTAAAATTTGTCCGAAGCATTGCTAATCAAACCTGATAAAATGAGAATTTGAATTTAGGGCCGTTTTCTCAAGTACCTAGGTTTTAAAATATGTCTGCACTTTAAACACAAATTTTGTTCTGGAAAATGTGTTTAAAAGGGCAGATAAATTAAGAAAAAACCCACTTAGAGTTAGCTCGATGAAAAAGTCTGATGAGGAGTTGTGGCGATCTCTGAAATAGCAACTATAACTTCTACCATTTTATACTGTTGTTTTTTTTACCCGAGCGCACTTGTGCAGGTATATTAGCTTTGTTCACAGAACGGTTGTTTGTAGCAACCAAAACGAATCGAGATAGATATAGACAAATGTATACATAAATGCTCAGAATGAATAGAGAAGTCGATTAAGCCATGTTTGCCTGTCCGTCCGTCCGTGTACACGATAACTCGAGCAAATATTGAGATATCTTAACGAAATTTGGTATGTAGGTTTCCCTTTATCCAAGGTAGGTTGGTATTGAAAATGGGCGATATCGGACTATAACCACGACCACTTCCCATATAACAGTATTTTCAAAAAAGGCAAAAACTACGATATTTCGGTAAACATTGGATCCAAATTGTTGAAAATTAGTATGTGAAGTAGAATTTTGGTCAAAAATAGTGCTAATATGAATTTTTTGGAAAATGGGCGTTACCCCGCCCACTTATGATGAAATGCCGTATCTTAGTAGCCGCTTCACCAATCCTTACCAAACTCGGTACGAGGATTGCCTAGGGCCTAGCTAAGAAATCTGTTGAAAATCTTTGAAATCGGGCAATAACCACGCCCACCTCCCATATAACGGTAATTTACAAAACATGAAAACTGCGATAAATCAGTAACTACTGAAGCTAATTGACTCAAAATAGATAATTAGAATAACCACTTAGCAGACACTTAGGCTATTATACATCTTTGGATAATGGGCGTGGCGCAGCCCAATTATGATCACAAATGTGTATCTCCGTAACCGATTCATCAATTTCTACCAAACTCGGAGCACTCAATAACCTTAGTATAAGAAATAAATTCGTTGAAAATTATTCAAATCGGACTAAAATTACACCCACTTCCCGTATAACGGTAAATTTCAGACATCCGAAAACTCCGATATGTCAATAACTGAGGACGTTAATTTACTTCAGGTTAATAGTTACAACAATATCTTAACAATAAATAAGACTCCTATAGAATTTTAGGATTGGGCGTGGCACCGCCCACTTTATGACTACAAGGTGTATCTCGGTAACCAATTTATAGATTTCTACCATACTTGGTTTAATTATGTATTTCATTAAGTTTAATTCAGCATATTGTCGAAAAAGTGTGAAATCGGGAAAAAGTCCCCTGCTTATCATGCAAATGTAGTTAAAGAAAGTAGAAACGACGATATTTGATACCTGCGCCGGGTATATAAAGTTCGGTTTCGTCCGAACTTATACTTCTTTACTTGTTTCACAATAATTTTTCATAAAAAACGGCTCAATCAAAATGGTTTAATATGATTTGTTCCGCAATATAGATATTCTGCCGAAATCCGCAATAAAATTTGAGTTTTGTTAACTTTACCGTTAAATTTACCACGCCCATTTCTAGGGTTTCGTCGTCTTAAAGAATAATCTTCCCGAATAAATACTTTTACTGGATGGGTATTCAATCGATATCTCCAATAAAATTTTCTTCACCAATTCATGACGTGCGCCTTGATGTTGCCACACAAAGGGAAGAGACCTACAGTTTTACGCCGACTCCGAATGCCGATTGTATTTTTATGAGAAGCTATTTTTCATGGCAGAATACCCTCGGAAGTATGTCATTGCGACCGCAATTATAAAACAACTTTTTTTTGATGTTGCCGGTTAAGATGCAAGTGAGGGAAAATCTCTCAAGTGGGCCACCCAAAATTGGATGGTCAAGATTTTTTCGAACAAATCACTTTATTCATACATACGTACATATATAAATATGCATTTTATGTATGTTTTTATTTATGTATACAACTTTAAAAAATATTGTACTAAATAATATGCTTATGTTTATAAATAATTTTTTTTTTGCGCTCTCTGGTTGCACCACGCTCGCTGCGAGTCCGCACGGCACGCGGCATGAAGGCAAAAGCACCCGTGGCGCGAAAAAAATTAATAACTAGCGACTCCATGCAAGTTTCCGTTTTTTTTTTCTTTTAAATAATGTATTATAGAATAAGGATTGATATTCAATGTAAACGATTTAAAAAATCTGATCGAGAAATAATAAAGATTTCCATTTATTTATAAAAAAATTAAAAAAAAAAATTAAAAATTTTATACAAAATAATGATTATTTGATTATTTTAAAGCGTGTCTAATTAATTATCATCGTGGAAAAAATCATCGAGATACATGCTATGAATCAGTGGATAATAAATAATTACTGAATTCATCAAAAAAAAAGTTAATAACAATAACTCTTGTAAAAATTCGAATTTTGCAAAATTGTTCAAATTATATTTTTTTTATGGTTGTAAACCGAATAAAGTGATATGTTCGAAAAACTCTTGACCATCCAATTTTGGGTGGCACACTTGAGAAATTTTCACTCAAGTGCTAACCGAAATAAGCATTATAACCAGGTATGGGCAGAGAACGAGCACACGCTCAAAGAGCGTAATCATCGTGTGTACGTATACAAGCAAGAGCGTAAAGATGAGAACGCGACAACATGCAAATTGAATTAGGCAAACTAACACATTCTCACTTTTAGCTAACGCTTGTTTGTGGTAGTGCCCACCTCTGATTATAACTGATTACATGTCTAAATAACACAGGTCAACTCAACACACACAAACTCAACACAGGAATTCAACACACACAAACTAAACACACACCAACTCAACAAATATCAACTCAGCACACACTTGTTCAACACATGTGTTGGGTATTGTAATGATCGGTATTTGACGGTCTTCTTTCTGCGTAGGCGGCCTTCGGCCGCGCTTAGGGATTATAACCCTCACTAAGTAGAATTCTCCTTTCTGTTTTGCGAAGAAAAGGGGCTGAACACCTTTTTCAGAGAACACCTTTCTGCGTAAGCGGCCTTCGGCCGCGCTTAGGGATTATAACCCTCACAAAGTAGAATTCTCTTTCTGTTTTGCGAAGAAAAGGGGCTAACACCTTTTGCAGAAAACATCTTTCTGCGTAGGCGGGCTTCGGCCGCGCTTAGGGATTATAACCCTCACTAAGTAGAATTCTCCTTTCTGTTTTGCCAAGAAAAGGGGCTGAACACCTTTTTCAGAGAACACCTTTCTGCGTAGGCGGCCTTCGGCCGCGCTTAGGGATTATAAGGCTCACTAAGTAGAATTCTCTTTCTGTTTTGCGACGAAAAGAGGATGAACACATTTTGCAGAGAACACCTTTCTGCGTAGGCGGCCTTCGGCCGCGCTAAGGGATTATAACCCTCACTAAGTAGAATTCTCCTTTCTGTTTTGCGAAGAAAAGGGGCTAACACTTTTTTCAGAGAACACCTTTCTGCGTAGACGGCCTTCGGCCGCTCTTAGGGATTATAACCCTCACTAAGTAAAATTCTCCTCTCTGTTATGCGAAGAAAAGGGGCTGAACACCTTTTTCAGAGAACACCTTTCTGCGTAGGCGGCCTTCGGCCGCGCTTGGGGATTATAACCCTCACAAAGTAGAGTTCTCTTTTTGTTTTGCGAAGAAAAGGGGCTAACACCTTTTGCAGAGAAAACCTTTCTGCGTAGTCGGCCTTCGGCCGCGCTTAGGGATTATAACCCTCACTAAGTAGAATTCTCTTTCTGTTTTGCGAAGAAAAGGGGCTGAACAACTTTTGCAGAGAACACCAGTGATCGGACTTAAAAAAAATCTGTGTGGTAGAATCTGGAAAAAAATGTGGTAGATTTCAAAAAAATGTGGTAGATCTCAGGTTTTGGATCAAATTATGTACAAAAATTAAAAAAATTCTGCAAGGTTTCACCTAAATTTCAAACTTTTTAATTAGACTCTAAAAAAAATTTAATTTTAGAATAACAAAGTGCATGATTTAAGTTGCTAAAAATTGCGTTGAGTTTTGGCAATTTTTTCCCTTGACAGTGTAAAGCAGTTCCTTCCATATCAAGATATTTTTTGAACATACATATTTTGCAACCTTGCGGAGTGCTGCCAGCTTTTCTTTTGATCACATCACGATGTAGCGAACAAATGTGGCACTTTACAGAAACCGTTACTTGGAATTTGCCGATTTTGACAATTCTCAAGTAAATGTAAACAATGCCTCAGAAACTTTAGATGCACTGAAATTTGCTAATACTTTCACAAAAATTGCCGTTTTTTAACATTACCGCCATTAATTCTATATAATATATATCATATATTTTGCAATTTAGCATAATGAAACCACGTTTCCTGTCGAAAAATTTAGAAAATATGTATACTATTTTACAGTTTATTTTATCCTCCCATTCGGCTTTGTTTACTTTTACTTGTGAAATTTCATCATTCTTGTTACAATATAGTGCTTAGGTTTCAGACCTTGTGTGGTAGATGCTCAAAACAGTGACAGATCTACCACAATGTGGTAGAAGTCCGATCACTGGAGAACACATTTCTGCGTAGGGCCTGTGCCAATCAGTAGAAAAGTTCTATGGTGAAAAAACTTTTTACTATGGTGAGAAAATTTTACATTTCTGCTGTGCCAATTCGTAACTTTTTACTGCTGGAAATTTTTGACAGTTGCTTTGATGCAGAAGAAGGCTATTGAGTCAGCAATTAATATAATGCAGCAATTATAGAGAAAATATTTGCCTTTGCTGATTTCAGTTCTTTTGGTACTGAAATCCATGTATTTATTATACCTTTAAGAAATTTAAGCAAATTTAAGCAACCACTAATTTTTCTCTAATATCCACTCGCTTTGGTTTTCTTTAATTTATGTGTATAGATGCGTTGTTGTGTATTCTTCATGATATTAGTTTGTTTCTTTACAGATAATTATCAATATTTTTTGCTGGAAAGCGTTTCTTAACCCAGAAAACTGCGGTTTTCGTTCTTACGCTCTTCTTTTTTTGCCTCTCCTGATAATTTCTGCAACTAAAGATTTTACTAGCAGAAAATAGCAGCTGTCAAAATGAATAAACAGCTGTTGAAGCGTAAACAAGCGAGGTTAGGTTGCTTTATTTGCTTGCTTTTATTTGTTTCTTTCTCCAAATTTTTGGTATTTCTTAAGGTAAAATGAGCGAATCATTAAATTTGAAATAGCAAAATGTATTTGTGAATACTTTTTATATATAAAACGCGTATAAAAAAAAAATTCCGTCAAATATTTTCAAGTGTCAAATACACAGATCAGCTAGTTACTTGCTATTTTCTGCTAGTTTGCGTTTTTTAATGCCCGTATGATACTACGTTTTTTGCCTGTATTTTTCATTTGAAATACAAACAAAAAATTTGACGAAAGTCAAATTACAAAAACAATTCGGCAATGCGTTAGAGAGAAACAAATTCTGTGTGAAAAACGGCGGTCCAACAAAAATTTTGTGTTGAATCTAATAAAAATAAAGTGAAGCGAAATTGTTCGTGTTGAAAAATCATGTGTTGAAATAATTTATGTAGAAAAGTCATATGTTGAGTTAATGTGTTGAGTTGGTATGTGTTGAAATATCTTGTGTTATTTAGACCTGTTACCTTATAACTTATGTGCCCAACCGGGACTACAGTACTTCCTTTTGGCCGATAAATCAGTGCGTGTATAGGGCCTTTTAGGGGTTGGCGTTTTTGATTTTTCACATTGTTGATGCGGGTTCGATCTCTGCTGAAGTCTAGACAAATAAGTCTGATGAAGAGATGTGGTGGAGTCCCAGATAGCATTCTACCGCTAAGACTTTGCTGTTTTTACAAGCTTTTATTTAACTTTCTCATCCCGCGGAAATTTCCAATCGATTTTAAACTAACTTCCTGACAAGCTAGAGACTTGAAACTTTCAGCATAGTTCCAATCACGATGACAATGCAATTTAAAATATAAATGAATTCCCTAGATGGTCCAGGGGTCTTGACACAAAGGCGGTCAAAACAAAATAAAAGTTGTGGCTAACAGTGTAATTTGCCAAAGAACTTAAAAACGCTATAAGTTTTTTATAGCTGCCGGCGCTAGTAAATAATAAGTATAGCTTCAGGCGCTAGTATGATGGATTCTATTGTGAATTCTTGGGTAAAAGAAATACCGGAAATTAGCTTCAACTATGTTAGCATGGCTAAACCGTTAAGTTTTAGGCACTTCTGTTAAGAATTACATTATTAGGTTTCCTCACACAGGGAGTTAGTGATATACAGAGATACGATAAAAGGCACGCATAATGCACATGCATGCATCTTAAATGTGTACATACTTCTACTATCCCGCAGGCGATAAAATTTCAGTTAGTACGATGTGCTTCTTCTGAATACTGTTAAGGTGATGTGGATAACGCTGCATAGCCGTGTGCCATGGGATGGTAAAGGTGAACGGAAAATAATTGTCTATAATCAACATACCGAAGTGGTCAGAAGGCTTAGCTTAGGGAAAATGCTTCAGTTTAAGATAGATTTTACATTTAAAGAACGTTTCTATTTAAAGCAACAAAATAAAACGGCTTTACAAAATTTCATTATCAAGGTTATCTTCCTTTAATCTTGGCAAAATCTAACATTAAATTGTAAAGCATTTAATTAAAAAATTTTAATTTCAGTTTCTGTAAAATTTTATCTGGTAAGAAATATTTCGGCATACGTTCCACAAAAATTATCTAAAATAGGTAAATCTAAAGTATATGTATATTAAATGAGATTCAATATTTGCTTTAGAGATGAAATCGCGACAAATTGTTTAAACAAAAATTGTAAGCATATATGCAGAATTTATTGCGCGCTTCTTCTCATTGCATTTCTATGTTTATATCATTTATCAATTTAATCATATACGACAAAAAGTAAAAAAAAAAAATATTTTTAATTGCGAGTCCGAAAGAAATATAAATATGTATATTAGTTGCATTTAGTTACGCAAAAATAGTGCCGAAAATCAATCGATTGTGCTTAAGGTGCCTGCCGCTTCCGAAAGGGCCGAAAATGGCACAATGCACACTCATTTTCCATCACTGAACCATGTTTAAAAGATGTGTTTTGACAGAGAAACTGAAAATAGAAGACGATTTGTTAAAAAGCGAAAACAGTTCAAAAGTAGTGTGCATAATTTGCTAATCTGTTTTTTCTGTGGAACACAGAGGCAAAGCCAACATCGAAGGCATTTGCAAACAGAAAAGCACAAAAGCGCCACAAAATGTACGCAAGATTCCACCATTTCGGACTTCTTTAAAAAGCGAGAAGCGACATCTAATTAACTACAATGCACAGCTAACAAAATTACGTTTGCATATCATTGTGTAAAACCCCACTTAAGTTTTAATGCATCTGAAGTTCTAAAGACACTTCTAACAGAAAATATGTAAAGTTGTTGCCGATCCTCGTTAGATACTTTACCTTCAGATACGGTGTTAGAACCAAACTTCTTCATTTGGATGAAATACCTATATATTTTAACAGATAACGTTTTAAAGGTTCTACGGAAATACGATCTTAGTAAAAAAGTGGTAACTTTATCTGCTGATAATATCAACACCAATTTCGGCGGTGTAGCTAGACAAGGGCAGAAAAATGTTTACAGGAAATTGGAAAGTGAACTTGGTCGGAATATCGTTGGAGTTGGAAGCTCTGCGCACATAATACAAAATACTATTCAGATTGCAGCTAACAGTTTACCAGTAAACCACGAATTGATAACTGTAAAAATCTGAAAAAATTGTATATCTACACTGTTAAAAACACCCAATTTGAAAACCATATGCGAAGAGGCTGAAATTGAATACAAAAATGTATTGTCTCATGAGAACACTCGCTTTTTAAGTTTTCAACCGGCAATAGGGCGAATTTTGCAATTGTATAATGTGCTTAAAATTTACTTTAACGAAATAAGTAACTTTCCGAATGTTATTAAATCATATTTTAGTGATCCTATGAACGAAATATATATGTACCCTATTTTTGCATGCTATTTCAAAACGCTATTTTAGTTATTGAAGCAGATAAAATAAGTGCAACTGAAATTTCCTACATTTACACTGATTTACTATAAAAACCTAAAAATCAAAGACAGGGAAATTATGTTCCGTTTGCTGCAAAGCAAAGATGGTTAAAATTTCGACACGAATTTCTCAACTCTGAAGGAGATGTTTTTAAAAAAAATGTATTGTTATTCTATGAGAAAGCAATGAGTTATTTAACTACTTGGCAGAGCAACTTTGAAGTAGTATCAAAATTTATTTGAATAAAAATTTATAAGGAAATCAAATGGGAAGACATTCAAACTAGTATTGCCGCATTAATTAAGCGTGCTCCCGAAAATGATCATGAGTTTGACAGTGACGGGATTTTTGATGAATTCGCACTAGTGCATAAGATTATAAGTTCTGAGAAAGACACAGAAATAAATATAGTTTAAAAAAACTAAAAAACACGCTTTTAAAGCATATCAAACTAAAAAGTAAAAAATTATTCTTAATATAAGTTGAAAATAATAATGAACAAAAAATATTAGTATTATTGTGAAAAAGTGTGGGTTGCTCGATAGACGAAAAATATGGCAAAGAGCGCCCTACACTTTTTCACAATAATACTAGTATTTTTTGTTCATTATTATTTTCAACTTATATTAAGAATTATTTTTTACTTTTTAGTTTGATATGCTTTAAAAGCGTGTTTTTTAGTTTTTTTAAACTATATTTATTTTTAATTTTTAGTTCGATTTATTGTTAAAAATAAAATTTTTTCTAAATGCTCGAGTGCTCGAGCCGGAAAGTAAGTAGACGGTACGCATGCGCAGACAGCGTGGTTGTCTTACTTGCTCTCACACAGAGGCTGTGTGAGGAAATTATTTAATCCTGGCGATCCTAATCAGGATAATGAGATAAACTTATGAAATTATTATATTGTTGCTGATTCTTGATAAGTGTACAAAGTTTGAATTAAATCTGTCCGTTTAAAGTGGGTCAAAATCAAGTCCAAAGGAGTCGGTTACATACATACATATATACATACATGCATACATACTCACATACAAACATACAGGTGAAGCTAATAAAAGCGTGTTAAAAAGTTGTCTCACTTGCTCGCACACAGAGGCTGTGTGAGGAAATTATTTAATCCTGGCGATCCTAATCAGGATAATGAGATAAATTTATGAAATTATTATATTGTCGCTGATTCTTGATAAGTGTACAAAGTTTGAATTAAATCTGTCCGTTTAAGTGGGTCAAAATCGAGTCCAAAGGAGTCGGTTACAAACATACATACATACAAACATACAGGTGAAGCTAATAAAAGGGTGTTAAAATGGGAAGCAATATCATGTGTAGACAGATGGCTACGAGTAGCAGATATAGCTGAACTGGCTAATGCAAATGTTACTAATGTAATGAAAATAGTGGAGTTTACTTTGTGCATCCCAGGAACATCTGCCGCAGTCGAACGAACTTTTTCGCTAGTGAAGAATCAATGGTCGCAAGACAGAGGTCGATTGCGCATTTCGGTTATTGCTGAGTTACTAAATATTTAAATAAACAGTTACTAAAAAAGGTATTTCAGCTGAGAAGAACGATTGGCCTGGTGGTAAAGAAATAAGTTTGATATAAACACGGTTTCTTTTAACAACATGTACCTTCTTTCCTCCTTTCTTTTCATTCTTCGTTTTGTTTATTTAGACAAATTGATATTTTCTAATGCGATGAAATCACTTATA
>NW_023458568.1:16411803-16415179 GCF_013731165.1 Rhagoletis pomonella | reverse complement strand
CCCCCCCACCTACCTTCCCCTAAAGTGTGGCACGTTACTTCTGGGACACCCTGTATTAAAAGTACTATATACGCAAGTGAACATTGTGCGGGGTTTTATTGCACATATTTTGCCGAAGTGTGTACGTACGTTTAGTTAGACCGATTCTGGAATACGGTTCGGTGATTTGGAATCCAAGGTATCAAATTTACTCAGACAAGATAGAATCAATTCAAAAAACAATACCTACTTTTTGCTTTAAGAAATTTCCGTTGGGATTCTCATTATAACCTTCCGCCTTATACGAGCCGATTAAAACTTATTAATCTTCCTACACTTGTCAGTCGCAGGGAAACACTTGGTACAATTTTTATGGTTAAATTACTGACCGGCTCAGTTTCAAGTCCGCTTCTTCTGGGCGAAGTTAGCCTTAATGTTCCCTCCCGGGTATCAAGACACTTTTGTCCCCTATTTCTGAAAGTTGTAAAACTAATTTTGAATTGCACGACCCACTCCGTTGCTTATGCCAGGATTTTAATTCTCATTCCAGAACGTTTGATATATCAGATCCGCTTTTCAGCATTAAGAAATCGATACTGTCCTCTCTCAATAAATGAATCATCAATAATATAAATAGGCAATCATGTTTCCTTTACACCCCTTTTACGGCTAAACTGTACTTCTGAGGTAGAAACAATTATATATCATTAGAAAGGTATTTTGATGCTGATGTGCAGGCAATTTTTAAAATTTCAAATTAGTTTAAAATAGAGCGAAAAAATCAATTCAAAAGTCCCACCAATACCAATGCCATACATGTACATGGTTGGGGCGGAAATGCCTCCTAAATGTATGCTTTAATATTGATAATGAATTCAAGAAACGTGCTAAGCAGCAGTTTAGGAATAAGATGTACAGTGACGAGCAAAACTGTAACATGGAGTAACACCTTTTCTTTCAGCTGTCGCTATCTTTCCAAGTTCTAACGACATTCATACTGTTGTTCTGTATTTTTATTGGTACATCTTTGCTTCCTCTGTCATAACGATTTGAAGTCAATTCAACAACATTAAAGAAACCAGCAGACAAAAATGTAAATTAAGGCATATGTTACAGTTTTGCACTCATGTATTTTTAATAACTTTTTGAAAATTTTCACAAAAAAAAAAGAATTATTAACACAATGTTCGGTATGGTTTTGCTTTATTTAGTTTCTGGTTGCAATTTGGCATACCTAATGTGCATGTCTGTAAAAATTCTGGAGGTATAGCCTCCCATATATCCTTGGTTTGCTTTCACAGCTCACGTACTCCATTGGACGGACTTGGATACTTAGTAAGATGCGCTTTTAGTTGATTTCGCAAATTCTCGATGAGATTCATGTCCTCGGATTGTGGAGGTCATTTCAAATTAGCAAATTTCTGCTTTTGTTCCAGTCTTTGCGAACATGTGCAGTGTGTTTTGGTTGCTTTTTCAGCAGAAACTCTAATTTTTTCGACTACATCTTGCAAATTTTGTTGAAATATGAACAGATACTGTTCCTTACGCATAATACGTACAAACGGATCAACAAGATTTTTGAAATACAACCCCAAACTAATATTGACCGACCACTGTGATTCACAGTTTGCCTTACATGATGCGCTTAGGCTTAATTTGGGCCTTTGTTCCAATACCATGCCCGGCCATCTGCTTAAAAGCTATTAATTTAGTCTTGTCAGACCACATAAGCCTCAATTAAATCTTAAAAATGTGTTTTTTATGGCGTTATGTAAGGCCTAACATATCCCAATAGGCAACGGTCCGGTTTTCGCGCGATGCAGCAAAACGCTGCCCCACTCGCACATGTATTTTGATCAAATTTGCTTTTTTCTTCTTTTATGATCCATTTTGCTCAATTTGGCAACTTTTCGCCTCACTATCTACTGATTTGCATTCAATTTTAATACCTTAAGCGCTTCTGTAGTAGTGCCTGCAGGGTTACTTGCTACTAAGTTCACAAGATATCGGACTGTAATATATTTTGACAGACTTCCTTTGTCCTTAGTAACACTTTAGGCTATATTTTTTCTCAGTCTTAACATTTTCATGTGGCAAACTCCACATTTTTTTGCCACTTTCCCTACGGTCCCGCCTTGTCGCAGTAAATCTATTATTTACATTTATGTTTCCTGATTAACCATATTATTTATTGGTGATCACTTCTTGAATAAATTACAATACAGAAAAAAGTCATCTGACTTCCAACTAAGCAAAAGATAACTGTAAAATGCAAAACTGAGAATGAGTGCAAAACTGTAACATTTGCCTTAACTTTCATTTTTGTCTCCAGGTTTTTTTATTGTTGTTGGATTGACCTCAAATCGTTATGAGAGCGGGAGTAGGGATGTACCAATAAGAATATAGAACAAAAGTGTGAAAGTCGTTAGAACTATGAAAGATAGCGGTGGCTGAAATAAAAAGTGTTACATCATGGTACAGTTTTGCTCGTCACTGTATGTATGTATGTACATGAATAGATTGGCCTCAAACAAGGATGAAGATAATTTTGAGTATGGAGAAGAAGAAAGGGATAAATACAGAAATTAAAATAAAAGTAATGAAACCTAAATATAAAGACAAAGAGGAAGGAAAATTTAAATACCTAACCTAATAACAATGGTGGGGGTGAATATGTAAATGAAGAAAAGAATGGACATATTTATATCAGGATAAAGGAAAGGATAAAGATGAAGAAGAAGATGAAGACCAAAACGAGGAAGAAGATGAAGATGAATATGAAGATAAGGATAAAGATAACTTATCTTAACTTAACCCCTTAACTTAACTTAACTCACCTCAACTCATCTCACCTCCGCTTAAAAACTTACTCCACCTGAGTTCGCTACACATAAATTCACCACACCTTAACTCCCCGCACCTAAATTCACCACACCTTAATTCACCACACCTAAATCCACCACACTTTAATTCACCACACCTTAACTCAGCACACCCCAACTTTCTCACCACATCTTAACTCACCACACCTTAACTCACCACACCTCTTAAGACCACCACACCTGAATTCATAACACCGTAACTCCCACACCCAATTACACCACACTGCAACTCACCACACCCAATTTCAACACATGACATGATATCACTAAAGAAACAATATAAAGAAAAAGAGGAAGGAAAATTTAACTACCTAACCTAATAACAATGGTGGGGGTAAATACGTAAATGGAGAAAAGAATGAAGATATAGATCAGGATAAAGGAAAAGATAAATATGAAGACGAAGGTGAATATGAATATGAAGATGAAGATGAAGATGAGGATGAAGATGAAGATGAAGATGAAGAAGAAGATGAAGATGAAGATGAAGATGAAGATGAAGATGAAGATGAAGA
>NW_023458568.1:16396277-16411793 GCF_013731165.1 Rhagoletis pomonella | reverse complement strand
TGAAGATGAAGATGAAGATGAAGATGAAGATGAAGATGAAGATGAAGGTGAAGATGAAGATGAAGATGAACATGAACATGAACATGAACATGAACATGAACACGAACATGAAAATGAACATGAACATGAACATGAACATGAAAATGAACATGAACATGAACTTTAACATGAACATGAACATGAACATGAAGGTGTAGATAAGGATAAACATAATCATAAACATTAAAAGCGATAGAGACAAAGATAGAGAGGAAGAAAGTGATAGGGATAAAAAGGAAATACAACTGAAGAATGTGCGATGTTATATTGTGATGTGTTATGCTACATATTTTATGTTATTGAATCTAATGCTATTCTATGTTATGTTATGCTAAGTACTAAGCTAAACTCCCCTCCACTTAACCCATTCCAACAAATTTTATTTCAGCTCAACTCAACTCACATAACCTATCCTTAATTTTAGCGGTTGAATTTCAACCCCTGGGCGAACACTAGTTAAAATAAAGACATAAAATCAGCTGATGAATTTACTTCTGTAGCTGAACAGTTTTAGATTTCGACACTTAACAAACTCCTGCCTATCGTGACTCGGCGCAAAAAATTGAAAATATTGGTTCCGTACGTCATGCGGACTGCATCCCTCGTGCGGATGGGCGGGAATGGAGGGTAAAAACCGTTGGGATTATTATTATTATTATTAAATATAGTCTTTATTGTGTGAAACAGCGCCGAGAGGTTAGTTCAATTTATAAACTTTAACAACAAATAACTTAAAAACTATAAGCCTCCCGCAGCTAAAAACTATATATTTACAATCAGGCGAATTCCCCCTACCGTTCCATAGCTACCTTTATGAGGAACTCCGGGGGTGCCAAACTAAATTGCAGCCTTTCGACCAAGCGCAATGTAGTGAATATCATCCGGAACGGACTGAATGTAAAACGTACCATTTCATCTTTGAGAACTTCTTTACTTTTATTTGTCATCTTATTTGGAGTTTCTCATGTTGAAGATACAATACCTCGTACAATCAGCGATAATTTTTTTTGGTGTAGTTTCGCCTAATGAATATCTTCTCACTTCGCAAAATTTAAAAACTGCCTCCACACCCGGCATGTTGGACAGCAAGCCGTGTGTATTTTTTGTGGGCTTTGGAATCCATATAAGTACGTAAACAAAGTTTGAAATTTTAAAGAAAAACGTGAGCAAAAGTTACAATTTAAAGACGAAATTCTCAAAAAAAGTAAAATCAGCTGCCCAACTGAATATTCAACGTGAAATGCGTTAAAGAAACTTTTGAAAAGCTAAATACTAGTGAAATTTCTTTTAGAATTTTTTTTTTTGTAATAATCATTAACATCTTGTTTTGATTGATACTCACAAATACCCAGTTTTTCTCCGCAAAATTATATAGGATCCGAGTGAAAGTGAATTTGGAAATTAATCCAAATCCGAGGGAATTTAATTTTGGTATTCTGGAAAACGAAATTTTTGTTCATTTTCGCACTCGGATTGCATTCACCCTAATAATGAACTTTACATCTGACATCTGGCAATTTGACACAATCAAACAAACTTTTAGCAAGTAAAGTTGTCAATTTAATACAAATAAATTACAAAGATTTAAATGAAAAAGGAAAAATTAGTGCTTTAAATGCGTTTGCTACTATATTTATGGAAACTGAGGAGCCTGCGGAAGAAGCCCTTAATAGAAGAATACTGCGGGATCATTCTAATCCATTAGAGGTTCCTGAATCGGTGTAAGTAGCCAATATTTGCGAGAAGTTAAAATTTTCAACAAATTTCGTAGTTTCGTGTCCAACTACAGAGTCAACAAAGATGCCTTTATTACGCTGTTGAACGTTGTTGACCCTCACATAAAAGGCCCATCCATTCCAACACAACTGCAATTGGCAGCTACTTTGAGGTTCTTAGCTGAAGGCGGTTTTCAGAAAGCAGTAGGAAAAGATAGCTACATTGCAATGGGGCGAAGTACGGTGGGTAAAGTAATAAAACGACTGCTCAAAATTTTAGAATGGCATTTACGTCCACATTGGATTAAATTAAATATAACGGAAGATGAACTGGATAAATCGAAACAACATTTCCAGCAACAATTTGGCATTCCGGGCGTTATTGGATGTATAGACGGAACGTGTATACAAATAGCAAAGCCACATAAAGATCACAGTCTTTTTTATAACCGAAAAGGTTATTTAAGTACAGAGTTGTGAAAAATGCATTAAATTTTTTAATGCATAGCATTTTAATGTAAATGAAAAAGATTAATGCATTCATTTTTGATATTTAATGTAAATGAAAATTTCAATTCATTAATTCCGAAGAAATAATGCTAATGATTTTTTTTTGTATTAACATTAAAATGTTTAAATGAATGCTATTGCAATAATTTATTGCATTAAAATTATAACAAGCATTAAAAACCCATTAACTAATTTTATTTTGAAGTAAAAATTCTTTTCTGACGTTGAGGGTAGAATTTTAAGGTCAAAAAAGATAGTGACGGACGTTAAGGCTGGTTTTCACTATGTCAAGTTCAATGGCATTTGTCGTTAAATCGGTAAAATTACATTGTCAAATGGAACTAAAAAACGGTTTATTGATTGATTTAGATCAGAGTAGGTCCTCAGTCGTGTACATGCGCTGCTAAACTGGCTATCTGGCCGTTTTGGCTCATACTTAATATATGTAATCGGTATGCATAAACAATCAACATAAAAATTTACAAAAGCACTCTGCGTTGCATGCAAATTGGCTTTCATTTTCATAAAACATCTAACAATGTTCAGAAGAATTTTTCTACAAATACACATAATATAATGAAGCTGAAAAAACTACTAGTAATTATTCCAAGTCCTTCCAAAAGGGGTTTTTTATATTTTACTAGAAAAAAAAATTTAATGGTTTTTAATAATGCAAACGAGCAAAAGTATTAAACATTTTAGTGCATTAAAATTTTTTCATTAGCATTAGCTTGGATAATTTAATAAAAAAAAAATTATTAGTATTACATTTTTCAGAATAATGCATTGAAATATTCATTAGCATTAAATTTCATAAATTAATGCATTAATTTTTTACATTAACGTTACTGCTTTAAATACCATTAATGCATTAAAAAATTAATGCATTTTTCACAACTCTGTTTTAGTATCAATGCAATGATCGTAAGTGTTGTAACTTTTTAAGAAAATGATTCTCTGTGTATTTGAGCTAAATGGTTAGAACCATTTGTTTTAGATTTGTGACTACAATATGGTTATCAAAGCAGTTGATGCTCGTCGTCCATCCCGGGCGCTTTAATTTGGAGTGTCAGTAGAGCTCAGGACTATTTCCAGCGACGATACGAAAACGGAGAACGCGGGTCTTCGCCCTTGGGTGATGCTGGTTATGCTCTTCAACCATATTTGCTATCGCCATACCTAACGTGACCAACTATTTCATAACTCAAAGAAGTACAGGTTAGGTTGGGTTAGGTTAAAGTAGTTGCCCCAGGCAAAGGACACACTTGGACAATTAGGAGATTGTCCTTTGTGATAGCACGAAATAACTAAACGGAAACCCTTAAATTTCGATTCCGGATAATTTCAACCCTGAGAGCTCAGTGTTAGCCTCGCGAGTTGGATAGTCTAAAAGAAAGTGTGGAGATGATTCCATCTCATCTTTCTCTTGACAGCTTATACAAAAGGAATCAGTTGAAATTTCTAGTCTTACCGTGTGAATACCAATCGCACAATGGCCTGCCAGGACCCCCATCAATGGCCCTTGAGAGGTAACTTATTTTTCGGCACCTCTAAGGGGAAGCGATGGGTCACTAGTGTCTTGCGCTGCAAAAAGTATTTTAAAGTGCCCCATAAAAACATTTGCTGCAGCAGAGAAACGTCTCCTTGTCATTTTTTATGTCACAAAAGGAGCATCGTTTTCCTTTTCTATCAGCCACGAAGTTTCCCGCGGTCACTGTGACCCGACCACTAAACTACCACCTTGCGGAATACCCCAATTGACTCTGCGCTGAGTGCAGTGCAGTGAGTGCGATTTCGGGAACTTTGGTTTGCAGGGTAACTAGCTTTTTCCTTTCTGGAATTTTCTTTATTAACTTTCACTTCTTCCGCGCGTAGGGACTACACGCACTCAGTTTTTTTACCGCCGTGGTGTGTAGATAAAGTGTTAAATAAAGTAACTAAGGGTTACAGCATTCCAAATATAGATAATGGCCGTGAGCAAAATTACCATCTTCCAGTGGCAACAAGTCAACCACTACAGCTTTGAGTTTTGTAATGTGCTCAAATATGTGCGTAATTTCTGCTAATTAGTTTATTCGTTTAATAATTTCGACATATCGCACACCGTCTTCAAAAGAGGCACAACTCAAAATTTGGCATTTTTTAGAGTATGCGCTAAAAATGTACACAGAGCTTTTATTTACCTTTCAGGAAAAGTTGGAGCAAATTTTTGTTATAATTTGTTAAAAAAAAACTAAGATAAAGTCTCCCTTCCCATATGATTATCATGTGCTAAGAAAGAGTTTCTCGCATTTTCTGCCAAAACGTCTTATTTTGAGTTGTGCCCCTTTTGAAGACGACGTGCGATAAGAAGAAGTAAAACAAGTGTACCAGTTGCATCACTTGTTGCAAATGGGAATGTAATTAAACCAGCGTTGCCAGGTTGACATTTTTAAGGTCAATTGGACGTTTTTTGTATCCTGTTGATGTTCGGACGTTTTTTGTGTAAAAAATTACGTTTTTTAACTTCTCAGTGATTTTGAATTATTTTCTTAATAAATCTTTACAAGCCTTGTTTTTGCAGCAGCTTCTTCAAAAGATATTTATTCTTTGGACACAGATGACTTAAATATGATGCAAACCAAGCGTACGCGCATTTTTTTTCGATTCTTGGCTGATTTTGTAAACACTTGAGGTTAAGGGGCTTATTGCAATATTTGTAATTGCACATTAAAAGCCTCGCAAAAGCATCAAAAAAGCTGTAGCAGCATAAAAAGTCAGAAAAATGTAGGCGACTTTTTAAGGCTTCATTGAAAATGTAATGAACGCAAAAAAGGCTGAAATATTGCTATGTTCCTTCTTAGCAGAACGTTATTTAGCATTTTCGAAAACCAACCACCTAACCAAATGTCTACAAGAAAAAAAAATTATTAAACGCGATTCTTTAGCAACTTATAACTTGCACATTATTACCCTGGAATTTAATGGGCTATCAAGCTGAATACTCAAAAAAATTCTTAAAAATCTGAGTAAAAAGTTGAAAATCTAGCTGAAACTTTGCAGTTTTTTTATAATTTTTGGATAAAGTTTGAAATGTGGATTTGTATTTTGTTTATTATATAATGAGCTAGGCTTTCATGGAAAAATTGTAAACATTAATTAAACAAAAGAAAAACGGCCACAATCGATCAAAATGTTGATGACTGAATCAGCTGATCACAAGTGTATGTATAAAATGATTTTTATATTAACGATCTCAAACCAGTTTATAATGAATTGTAAATGTGCTCTGTCGAAATGACATTTTAATATACCTTACATACATACTTATGTACCTTTGTACACAATAAAAGTTTAATAAGAACAATTCTGTGTACATACATTTGAAAAAGACGTTTTTGGGTAGAAAATTACGTTTCTTCTGACCAAGAGGGACGTTTTCTCATGCCGAACACCTGGCAGCACTGAATACAACTCGAGCGTTAATAAAAGTCTTAAAGCTCAGTTAGTCTAGACTTAACTTAATTTAACTTACCGTAAGAAATCATCAATGATTACTCAACACTTCAACTTAAGCCAGAAGCGGGAATATTTTGTTTTTGTATTTTCTTTTTCAGCTCTTTGGCAGTTTGCCGCCTAAAATGCAACATCAAAAAAATTCATGCAAACAAATATGTTTGCGGTCATTTATTTTTGAGAATTACAAAAAGAAAATCTGGCAAGCCTGATTCTCTCACCGCTCACAACAACAGATTGGCCAAAATATTGAGTTAAGTTAAGTTACGGAAATTAAGTCTAGACTAACTGAGCTTTTACATAATTTTAACGCGAAAACTTCGTTGTGAGCTGCTTAGGTGAAGTAATATTACTGCTGCTTCCGTTACATTCTCGTACGTACATACATATGTAAGCATGTACCTATGTATTTATGTCCATTAGGGTGTAATGTAGGAAGCAAATTTATACATCAGATTTCCTAAGCCTCAACCCCTCCGTCGATGCTATCATAGTCGAAGATATCTCATATAAATATTGTTCCCGATTGGAGACGGTTAAGGCGTGTCGCACAGGGGGCAAAGTTCAGATTCCTCTATGGAGACTCAAAAAATTAAAATTATTATTTTTTTACCCAATTCCCAAAATCGATATTACTTTAGTCGAAGATATCACATATAAATTTTAGCCCCGATTGGAGTAGGTTAGGCGTGTCGCACAGGGGTCAAACTTCAGATTACCCTATGAAAACGCTTTAACCGACTACAATCGGGACCAAAAATTTATATGTGATATCTTCGACTATGGTAGTCTCGATTTTGGGTACTTGAACTTTTCCCCCTAAGCGATACGCCTTAACCGGCTCCAATAGCAACCGAAATTTATATGTGATATCTGTGATCGTGGTATTAGCGATTGAGGTGAGTCTGATTTTTCATTCATTTTTAAGGACCTTTGATTTTTAAGGAACGCTGAGCCGTTCGGACGTGTCTACGCTAAGCTCTGTATTATTGCCGTGTATGTGGTTCTTTTGCGCAAGTTAAACGATATTGTAATTTTACTTGAACACTTAAAGCATGCCTTGCACGTGTAAGCAAAAGGTCGACCGTGGTCGCCAGAAAATTCAGTGCGTTAAATGTAAAGAATTTTTTCATTTAAAGTGTGTTAATTTATCGGAAGCCGATGTTGACTTTTTGCATAAAACCGATCGTGCATTTTGCTGCTCATCTTGTACTAAAGTTCGGCGGGACTCCGCGACCAAGCCTTTGTCGGCTGTGGATGTCTCTGCTGCTCTCGATGCCCATCAGAATGTTCCAGTAAAACAACAACCGCTGCCTGGCGAGTCGGCTGGAGCTCAGAAAAACAAACTAAAAGGGCATTCGAATAGCAATGAGTTGGAGTCTACCCTCAGTGTTGTTCTCAACGAAATTGTTGGGCTCAGAGCTGAGAATGCACGAGTGATCTCTTTGCTTCAATCTTTGTTTGATGAGAAACATATCTTACTTGAAAAGGTTGATAGTCTTCAAGCTGAGCTTCGCAAAATGCAAGATATGCCAATTAACGTCGTGCCTGCTGTAAACATTGCTGATGCTGACTTGTCTATTATGCATAACGGTTGCCCTCTCACTCTCACTCCGTCTTCTTCTTCGTCTGCCGCTCCTAATTCAATTGACGCCGTTGACGACGCTGCTAACGCTACTGCTACTGCTGGCGCTGCTGCTTCTGTGGATTCTGTCATGCCCGCACTTTCGCTTGCTGCTGCTGATAAACAATGCCCTACTGATTCGTCTACCAGATTTTCTACGGAATGCTCTCTTATTGCCGCTGTTGGTGTTGGTGCTAATGCTATTGTTGGTGCTAATACAACTTTGTCCGCTCCGACTTCTTCGTCTTTCAACTCTTACGCCTCGATGTTAAATTCTGAACAAGAGTCTGAAACTGCTGCAGCTAAAAATTTGTCTTCTCAGATTAATAATTCTCAGATTAATAAAGCTACGACGCCAGTTAATAGGCGAGCTACGCGACGGAATATTGTTGGTACCAATGCAAATTCTGAACTTAAAGTTGCTGCTCGTATGCGGTGGCTGCATTTATCCTCATTTGAGTCATCAGTCACTGCTAATAGCATAGTTGAGTATGTATCTAAACATGCTAATATAAATAAGGGCCAACTGTTATGCTACAAGTTGGTAAAAAATGATGCTGATCTAAAGTCTATTATGAGAGTAAATTTCAAGCTTGGAGCTCCAGACTCTTTCTATTCGAATCTTTTGTCATCTGATCTTTGGCCAGTTGGAGTAAATGTACGTCCATTTCTTTTTTTTATAAAAGATGCGAAACAACAACAAGTGCAGTAGCTAATGTAGTTAACTCATCTCAAAGAAGGCACTTAAATATTTACTTCCAAAATGCCTCGGGGCTGAGAACGAAATCGTGTGTGGTTAAACGCTTTAGCTCGCAGTTGGACTTCGATGTTTTCGTGATTGTTGAAACGTGGTTAAACAATGATTTTTTTGACTCAGAATTTTTTGACCCAAATCTGTTCGATGTCTTTCGTAAGGATAGAGACTCCATCAAAACGAGTCGCTCAAGGGGGGGGGTGGTGTCTTGATTGCGGTGCAGCGCAAGTATCGCGCTTCGTTAATTACATTGAATAACGAAGATACCCTACTCGACCAGCTGTGTGTTAGTGTAAGTGGCTCTAATCTTACTGATAAATTATTTATAGTTGCCTCATATATTCCTCCAAATAGTGTTGATAGTCTCTACAGAGCTCACTCAGATAATATTGTATCATTAGTTACTGGAAAATTAGGTGATAATCACATTTGTATTTTAGGGGATTTTAATCTTAGCAACCTTAATTGGTCGGAAAGTTACTGTAATTCGGGTCTTACACCTACTAATCTCTCAACCATTTGTGAATCTTATTTTATTGATAATATTTTAAGCCTGAACTTGCTGCAAATTAACACATTTAAAAACAAGCTCGATAGATTGTTGGATCTAATCTTTGTTAGTGACAATATAAATTTTAATCTGTCTAAATGTTGCTCTCCAGTCACGTCCTCGGATATGCATCATGTTCCTTTGGTTCTTAATGTAGAATTTTATGAGTTCACCTCTGGAACTTTAGTACATAAAATTGCCTTCAACTTCAAACGGTGTGATTTTGCAAGCCTGGACAGTTTATTTGCCAAGTTTAGTTGGGAAGAGCAGCTTTCAGGCACTGATGTCCCCGAGTGCTATGATTCTTTCAGGTCAGTGGTGTATAATACATGCTTACTCAATATTCCTACTATTAAAAGTAAGCCCTAAGTAAGGTATACTAAAGGGCTAAAAAAAGTTAAAAACCTTAGAAACAAATATTATAAGAAGTTTAGATTAACTAATAACCAAGTTTTCTATGAAAAATATCGCCAATATCTGAAGGAATTTAACTGTTTGGATAAATTCTTGTATAGAAACTATATTCTTAGGTTCGAAATCAATATTAAGTCTGATCCGAAGGCCTTCTGGAACTTCATCAAGTCGAAAAAAGCGTGTTCCACAATTCCATCATCAGTCGTTTTCAACGGAAAATCCGCATGTTCTCCACATGATGCTGCAAACCTCTTTGCAGATTTTTTTTAAATCCAATTTTATTTCAGATGACGATTTTTCTATCAATAATCAAATATTTAATTTGAATTCCGCACTCAGTTTTGGTTCGGTTGCACTTACTTCTGATGATATATTAAAAGGAATTTCGAAGCTCAAAAACTCATCGCAAACGGACTTTGATGGTCTCTCGGCTCTTTTATTAAAAAGTTGTCCCGCTCTGGTACTTCCGTTGAAAATGATCTTCAATAAATCTTTGTATTTTGGGAAATTCATTGATGCCTGGAAACTGGATTCAATAACCCCTATATTTAAGAATGGCAACAAGAATGATGTTAGCAATTACAGACCTATTTCGAAACTCACAAATGTATCTAAGCTCTTTGAAATTGTCGTCAAAGATAAAATGTATTTCTCAGTTAAGAGTTTAATTAGCCAAAATCAACATGGGTTTGTAACGGGTCGTTCCACAGTTACAAATCTGGCAGTCTTTAGCGAATATTGCATCTCAGCATTTTCTTCAGGATGTCAAGTTGATTGCATCTACACCGACTTTTCGAAAGCCTTTGACAAAGTTTCGCACATGGTGTTGATTGACAAACTCGCATGCCTTGGCTTCCACTCAACCTTTCTGCAATGGCTCAAGTCATACTTGTACCGACGACGGTGTGTTGTAACTGTGGATAACGCGCAATCAGAACCTTTTTTCGCTACTTCCGGTGTTCCACAAGGTAGTGTTCTAGGTCCCTTGCTTTTTATATTATTTATAAATGACATCGGTTCTTGCTTTTCTTTTGCTAATTTTCTTTTATATGCAGATGACTTGAAGATTTATTCAATTGTTAAGAATTCTTCTGACATGAAAAAGCTCCAATCCGAGTTGGATAACTTTTATTTGTGGTGCTTAAGATCTCATCTTTCATTAAATATTAACAAATGCTTTTACGTATCATTTTCAAAATCGCGAAACTTATTAATAACTCGGTATAGTTTATCTGAGTGTTGTCTGCAGTCAGTTAACGAAATCAAGGACCTTGGTGTTATCTTTGACAACAAATTTTCATTTAGCAGCCATATTAATTTTATTATATCGAAAGCATATGCTATGCTTGGCTTTGTGCGGCGGAATAGCACTGAATTTTCCGATCCGTACACTTTAAAACTGCTATATACCTCTTTCGTACGTTCTCACCTGGAGTATGCAGCAATAATCTGGCGTCCGTCCCACCAGTTCCATATCAATAGGATTGAACGCGTTCAGAAAGTGTTTCTCAAATTTGCCTTGCGATCACTACGCTTTTCTGAGCCCATACCCTCATATAATGCGCGCTTATCGCTGCTCAATCTAAAATCGTTACATAAAAGAAGGTCAACTTTGTCTCTAACTTTCATTTTTTGCATTATCCAAGGATCTTGTGACTGTCCGCAGCTTTTGGGTAGAATAAATTTTAATGTACCGAGGAGGTATCTGCGTGCTTCCCTGCCTTTTTATGCTGAAAATTTCAGAACGAATTATGCCCGTAATTCACCCATTGGCCGTGCAATTTGCGAATTTAACCAGATCTCAACTTCTATCGACCTTGATTTTTCTCTACCTAAGTCAATTTTTATCAATATTCTTAATTTGATGCCCTAGTTTAAGCTTGATTGTTAAATAGTCTGTAAGAAATTATGCTTTCATAGACTGATTGTTAAATAAATAAATAAATAAATAAATAAATATACATATTGGTGTTCCCATGCAGCCGTACGCGACATTCGTACGCTTATGGAGTAACATAAATCTCTCAAAAATAGAAGTTACTGAAAAACAAGATTACGGTTATGTTGCAACCCAAGGGTACTATGTTTGAGAAAGATATAAGCAGCCTCGAAACTTTGGTGTGGAAAATATCCCTTCAAAACAAGGTGATAACGTACGCGACAAAAAAGAAGAGGTTTTAAGGCACATATACATATATGCGAAAGTCGGCGAATCATGAGACTTTTTCTTTTCTTTAAAAATCCCTAAACTAAGCTAAATAATATACCTTCACAATCCTTCCATTTTTTAATAGAAATTATCTCTGGTTAGTTGTTATTAAAAAAAAAAACATAATAACGTAAGCGACAGATTTTTCCCCCATACAATATTTTTACTAGTAACACATACTAAATTAAATTTTTAACTAAATTTTTTCAGTGATCTGAATACGAAATTTAATGTTATAAAGCCGTTTGAATTCATTTGCTTGCATTTTCGGTTTACATTTTTATGGAAAGACCCATATGTTACACTGTTAGAGAATTAGGAATCTGGCTTTTAAAAAACATGAGTTTGTTCGTCGATGAATCGGAAAAGTTCGAAATAATCTCTCAACATGTTAAAATAATTTCCATCGAAGACTTTTCTGATAGACAAATGAAATATATCTCCAAACGTTTTACTAAATATTTGTTAAGTTCAAGGTAGATTTTAAGGTAAACCTTTCTATAATTAAATTATGGATGCATTTTCCTGTATCTAATTATCCTTTCTGAAAATGAAAATTGATCGTCGTAAGTTCGCTGGAGCCCAAAGTTCAAAGGCCTCATCTTGTTGAAATTCTAACAGTTGGTTGGTTTTTTTTAATGCCTGGGTTAGCATTCTAACTACATTCTAAATTTCTGAATGTTCCCCCAAAGAAAGAATAATAAAATACATGATCAGTCAAAATTTTTTCGAAAAATAATGGGTAAACCCACAGCAAGTCTGAGAGTCACACTAAATTCAATCTTTAAAACACCATTAAAACTGACATCGGTATATCATTTAATTTATCGATGTTATAAAACTGTAAAAATTGATGGCAAACATCGAATTTTGCACCGATATTATCGATGTTCATCGGTGCATCATTTGCATCCCTATTACTGGGTTGGATGGGAATTGGATAATAGCCGCAATCGATGCATCCAGCGTTTTATGATTTTTCATTTCAAACTTTGTATGTACAAATATTATGAAAATTTTCACCAAAGTTTCAAACTTTTTATTCAGAATCTTTAGAAACAATTTTGGTATTCAGTTTTGTAGACCATTTAATTCTAGTATAATGTGCCAGTTTCAAGCTGCTACAAAATTCCGTAGATTTTTGGCATTTTTTGTTTTGCTCTATATAAAAGAAAATTGTCGAACATACTTCGTATCAGGGACCGTAACAGTTACAACCTTTATTAAAAAAATCGCTCTTTAAAATTATGTTTTGACTTTTATTTAATTAGTCCTTAAATAAACGTTATTTCTGACTCTTATTTTATAAATCCGAAATAACAATGATCTAATTAATCTGCAAATAACAGTGATCTTTGATTTTTAAATTATATGTCTTAGATAACAGTTATCGAAGATTTTTTTTTATAAAAGTCATAAACATAAATCAGTCATTGACCTTTATTTATTTTCTACCTGCGAAAAATGTTAATGACTTAAAATGGGAATGATTTAAAAAATAAAAGTCGGTGACTGATTTATATTGATGACTTTTAAAAGTAAAAGTCACTGACTGATTTTTATTTATGACCTTTATAAATAAAAGTCTTCAATAACTGTTGTCTATGACATATAACATAAAAATCAAAAATAATTGATATTTTGGATTTATAATATAAAAAGCAAAAATAATTGATATTTATTTTAATTTTGCATAAGAATTGCAAATAACAATTTATTTTCAAATTTGAGTCTCGGTGTAAAAATATCGATTGGTATGTATTACTTAGTTGTAGAACATTTCCTTCATAGTGAATTTTTCCATGACGGTTTTCATAAATAACTGTTATGTTCGGCCCCTGCTTTGTATGGAAAAAACGTGAGACACCTTTAATCAAAAAAATTCTTAAAAATCAACAGGATTTTTTACCAACTTGAAACTTGCACTTGATATACTAGAATTAATTGGTAAAATTTTCAGAATTTTAATGTTTGTTGTACATATAACCGGCTAGACTTTTATAAAAAATGATAAACACTAAATAAAGAAAAGACAAATAGCCAAAACTGGTTTAAATATCGCACTCCTATTATTTTGTGGACAACTGCACATACATAAGTAAGTACATATGTATGAACGTACTTAACAATTCGGATTCAATATTTTTCACTACAGACCAGCGTACGATGGTGGCTGCCTTAATCGAGAAGTTAAGAGATGGGTACTACCACCCGATAGGTCCAAGGTTTGATTCACATTCCGTTGTTGTTCTAAAGCGGTCGCCCTTGGGCAGGCAATGGCAATCCTCGGAGTACACTTCTGCCTAATCTCTATATCTCAGAAATGGAAATTCGCAGGAACAAAATTGTGACAACAGTTTTTATAAACAACTGCATGATTCACACTTTTGTCTAACCTTTTTTTCATGGTGAGCCTTACCGTTTTTCGCAGATGTGGGATGGATAGGGACTTTCCGCATTTTACTTATAATGGTGTTCGCAACATTATTACCAATTTTGAGCTTAAGACGAGCTGTGGCAACCTTAAATGTCTAACTTGACCGGGTTAGAAATATTTTTGTTAGTTCACTCTTTCGTTCGAAATTAATAGATACTTTCCCGTTATTTGAAAAAAAAAAACAAAAACTATACGTTAGCCAGATGGCGATTGAACCTAGAATTTCAAGAACTTTTGCACACTCATCTTCGGTCAGAACATCTCAGTGGGAAAATAAGGAATGCATTACATTTTTCTACCAAAAAATGATTGAGCCATTGAAGGAGAGGATGCATAACAATAAAAGCGAGCGGGTAGTTGTAGTTTTGAAGCCACAAGGAAAAGGAGAGGTTTGAGAACAAATTTAAGTTTGCCATTTTTCCACGTTATCTCAACAGCTGCTGTTGCCTAATGGTGATATGCGACAAATTTCAAACACTGGCAACCGATTTGCAAACATTTTTGCGGTAAGTGGCTTCGTTTGCAATCAAGGTTTATAGAGGTTGCGCGTTATTCTTCTCGGAAAGATTGGGCGACAACAACAGCGAAAATAATAAGCAGCGAAAACAACAGGCAGCGTAAAAAACATAAAATTTAAGTGAAGAGAAGCGATTTCAAACGCATTGTAATCGATAGCTTATTCAAAAATACATTTAAAGTTAATTTTAACCAAGTTTTTACTCATGCCTTTATGTCGAAAAAGCCACAAAACCTGATTTTTCACAGCGACCAATTTTTGCGAAATTTTCACTTAAACTCGCTATATCTCAAACGTTTATGTATCGATTGATTTGAAATGTGTACACAATAAACTAGATTCTATTCGAAAGAAGATTAGTCTAACTACACTTCTTAATACTCATTAAAAACAAAATGGCGGATATTTTAACTTTTTTATGAAAATTAAGGAGGTGGTTTTTACAAATGCAAAAGTTGTGTTATGTACACAGAGAAAATGATACAGGTAAAACACAAGTTTTTAAAAGAAATTGTAAAATAAAATTTTTTGATATAATTTTAGTTCATACAAAATAAAAAATACAGTATTTGTATTTGCGACTTTAAAACGAAACATTCGCAAAACAAAAACGATCGTTGTAACATATTCACGTTTTTTTACTGAGGAGAACAAACGACATTAAAGAAATAGCGTCAAAAATGCGTATTTTAAAAACTAAAATGAAACATTTTAGAATATTGTCCCAACAAGTTGTAGAGCGACACAATTTTCTACAAGCAAAATAAAACTAGACATTTTTAACATAAAAACGTTAATTTATTTTCAGTCAATTGGGTATAAAAAATATTTAAAACTAAAATGTTTTGCATTAGAATTTAAAAAGCTACCTAGCTATAATGAAAAACTTTCATACGTTTGCATCACTTGTCGGAAAAATTGTGTTCAGATAAATAAGTTACTTCAATCTTCAGAAAAGGCGATGAAGTATATACAAATAATACTGCCATTCTAACCCCTAACTACGTATAAGGAACATTGGTGGACTTCTTTGACCGAAAAAAGCTTTGGTAAGAGTAACTTACAAAAACAAAATCTTATGGGTTATTAAATAATAATTTAAAACTTTCTTAATTTAAATTACAGCATTTGGCCAGCGTGAAGCAAATTAGCAGGCCCAGCTTGGAAGTAAGGCAGAAACATATGTATGTATGTATTTATGTATGTGTCGGAATAGCGTCGGCTGCTTCGTTAGCAATATCCTCTGTAGGAA
>NW_023458568.1:16376601-16396267 GCF_013731165.1 Rhagoletis pomonella | reverse complement strand
TGTCGGAATAGCGTCGGCTGCTTCGTTAGCAATATCCTCTGTAGGAATATCTCTAGTAGATTCGCCAGGATTCTGATTCTTATGCATTTCCCTTTTGGTTTACAGCAGAAGCGTAATGAGTTCCTGAATGATGTGTTCTGTTCGCAGTATATAATTCAATTAATTCCCCATGCCACAATTCTATTGTTTTTTATATGATTTGTTCCGAACAAGTGTTTTTCCAATAAAACTCACACTATGACACATCATTCAGGGCCACATTCGGTAGAGTCTGAGACTCGCACCTTGCTTCCAGCAAAGTTGGAACAAAACGAAAAGAGAATATGTTACCAAAGTAATCATGATCAGAAAATGCATACTCTGTTCCAAATTTCCTTACATAACACAGTACAAAAGGTACAAAGTAGCTCAATATAAAACTATACTCTACAATACGCCGACATATGCATATAGTAATATGTAAAACATCTGTATATCATTTATTAAATGTTGTAACTTATTTATAAGTATATGTATATCAATATATTTTTGTCAATGTGTGTACCGAACGTCTTGTTGGAATTTAATAAAAATAAAATTTGAATATCATATTTGAAAACGAATATTTTAAAAATGAGGAAAAAACATTTTAGGATTTAATTTCAACATGCGCATACTCAATTATCAAACAATCGGTTTTTAAAAACGATTTGAAAATGTTCGTATCAAAAACAAAAACATGGATTTTGGAAATTGAATTGAAAATTTTCGTTCTCAAAATTTAAATAAATATTGTAGGTGCAAAACCTGGGTCAAAACGTTTTTAAAAGTAAAGCGTTCCATACAAATTTGAAAACGAAAATTTCTCTGTGTATGCATGTCTATTAAATTTATAACAACCCAGCAAAAAACACGATTACCGCAGAAACGAAAGTGGAAACGAGCTAGGCGATAGGAATCGCTTACCCTTTCGCTTCAAGGCCTTATTTTAACATGGGCATGTCATTGGCGGTAAGTCCTTACCCGCAGCATTACCTTCAAACGAAGGGAGAACGCATGGATAAACAGAATCCAGAGAAGCGAACAAAGAATGTCTTACAGAGAAATTAATGTAGAATGCCTAGATAAGTACATACTTATGTATATTAAATTGAAATCAGAAAATGTCTTGTATATGTATGTATTTAGGTATTTAGATTTTACTTAAAAATCTGTATGTACATACATGCATATTTAATTAAGCTTAAAATTGTACTTCCTCACTCTTGTACTTCACTTCATTGACTGACTTCAACTTCGCTGCAAATTGAACAAAGCAAAACATGATTTTTATGCGAGAAAAATTTCCACAGAAAGTAACGGTAGAAAAAGACTTTTTGGATATTCATTCTATTTTTCAGCTGACTACGATGCAGCATTCTACTTTGCATTCCCCGAAATGAAGCAAAGAAGCGAAATAAAAAAAAAATATTATAGGACATTCTACTTTGCATCCCCTAAAATGAAGCAAAGAAGCGAAACAAATAAAATATTGTAGGACATTCTACTTTGCATTCCCCGAAATGAAGCAAAGAAGCGAATTAAAAAAAAAAAATATTATAGAACATTCTACTTTGCATTCCCCGAAATGAAACAAAGAAGCGAAATAAATAAAATATTGTAGGACATTCTACTTTGCATTCCCCGAAGTGAATCAAAGAAGCGAATTAAAAAAAAAATATTATAGGACATTCTACTTTGCATTACCGGCAATGCCTAAAAGAAGCGAAAAAATTCGAAGGCACTATAACGCTATGCCTTCTAGAACACGTTACCACTAAAAGCGATTACTGATTTTTTGCTGGGAAGGAGCTTCAATAAGTTATATTACACAGATAAATTTATAAATTTCAACATTTCACTTAATATTTCTTCCAAAATTACTTGTACAAATGCGAGCACTCGCTCGTGAGTGTCACCTCAATATTGTTATAACTTTAGAACTACTTGTTCTCTAAACATGAAACATTCCCAAAAATTTCCGTATATATTTGTCTATAATGCTGCATTAAAATAAAACAAAAAAACCACCTCCTTAATTTTTATAAAAAACTTAAAATATCCGCCATTTTGTTTCTAATAAGTATTAAGAAGTGTAGTTAGACTCATCTTCTTTAGAATAGTATCTAGTTTATTGTGTAAAAATTTCAAATCAATAGATACATAAACGTCTGAGATATAGCGAGGTTAAGTGAAAATTTCGCAAAAATTGGCCGCTGTGAAAAATCAGGTTTTGTGGCTTTTTCGACACGAAGGCGTGAAAACAAAAAATCGCCCTGGGACCATATGCGCAGAGAGAAAGAGGCAATTTTTATTTCACGCATTGCGCGACCTTCTATGTACAGATCTTGGTTTGCAATCATGTAGAAACTTTCGGGGCGCGAACGTCAGCGGATATGTAATGGAAAATTTCAACCGTAACGAAACATTTTTGCTTTATCCGAGTATATTTTAACATTTTTACTTCGCGTAAACACAATGGTCTTCAGGCAGATTTGTGAATCAATTTCGCCCTGAGTACCCCGCTTTAACACTGCTCAAAACATATACAAACCTTCACTGTGTGAATTGCAAAAATTTACTCCAGATCAACTTCATTTAGAATCATCAACACGTTTGTTTATTTGAAAACCTATCGCAAAGCTCTTTATTACGCGTATTTTTTTTCTACTTCTACTTTCAGACACAGACGTCAACCAATGAAAAAACCACCGTAATTTTACAGTACATTTTTCAGTTGCTTTTCATCACAAATTTCGGCATAAATTTCGTGCTTTATTGTGTTAGTGGTCAAAATTTCCGGTAAGTTAACTCAACTACGTGGAAATATACATAAAATTTTTACGATGGTATAAAAAAAAATTTAGTATAAGTGGGCCACCATATGGAGTCTTACATTTGAATTATGTAAATGAAATATAGGGAATATTACTAACCACTAAAGCTTTCACATCCCAATACCCTGTGGGGAGTGACATTAGCTTATACAGTGAAACCCGCTTAAGTATCACCACTTATTTTTTTTTTCTGAAAAAGTATTCACTTATGGTAGGGAGTAAAGCATTTATAGCACAGTGCATTGTTGCATCCGGAACAAATATAATTTGTTTTCATTTCTTTTTGTTGAGAAGTGCACCGTACGCAACGACGTCGGGATGCGCCTTTTATTGGTAAATATTCAAGAGTTCTGTACGTGAGCGGATAGATGGTCTTCCCCCGGTCCGACGAGTCTTAACCTTTTTTTATTTGGTTGCTTCAGTTATGTACAATCCAAGCATTAACAGTTACAAGCATCAAAACATTAAAAATTTTTATTTTTACAAAATTTCTGAGATTTTCGGTTGATATAGTGCGCCACTGATTTCTGATTGTCTAAGTCTACGCCGCCCATTATACGATTATAGTCCATAATAGCTAAGGAGTAGGCAACTTTTTTCTTTCTACCGTTTTTCTGTTTTCTGTCCACATCTGCTATTATCGGTTTGTGACGATTAGACACAACAAGTAAATACTTCCTTGGAATCCATCCAGCGTGTACCAGTGTATACATTAAAATCGTACGTATATAAACAGTGAACTCTGTAGGACCTCAAGGATAAGTTACTAAAACTTGGGGGTCCCTTTTTAGAGGCATTCGAAACTTGGGATCGAAGTTTACGTCGTCTTTGAGGTTAGTCCAGGTGGCAACGACCGGTGCTTCATTCGCGTCATATTCGCATGACTATCTGACCTCATCCACATTAGCAGTTATGTTATCGGCAGCTTCTTCTTCGTCGTCAGATTCAGAATAGGAAATATTGTTCTCATCTTCTGCTGTAATGGCTTTATTTAGTCTTATGTTTTCAGCGTCGAGCGATGGCTCGTAGCTGCTCTCAGATGGGCTAAAATCTTTATAACCAGAGCTTTCATACAGTATATCTGCCACCTCTTCCGCCGAGTAACTTTTCTTCGGCATCTTGGAAAACACATATTGGTACAAAAAAGTCCCACGTAAAACACAAACTGGGACAATATATCCCAAAATTATAAAAATTATATGAAACTCACCTTTACTGCTATTTTAGGACCATATTTAATATAATGCAAGCAGAATTTGAGAATATCTACGTACTATCTAGTTGCAAACAAAGTGGCTATTGCAAGACATACTCCTTTGACACCTTGTGTCCTGCCAGATCGCCGAATTGAGCTCTCTGATAAACAAAAAATTTTCAGGTAAAAGTGTTACCATTTTTGAAATATTTACATTTTTTTGAATTAAAAAAAATCGTGCCTTTTCATGTATTTTCTTTAACTGCATCTACAAACCAGGCTATACTTAGTAATTTTTTTATGTAAAATACTTCCAGATAGTTGCTTCTCCATGCTCAAATGCAATGTAGTTAAAATATATTAAGGAACCATCATAAAATTAGGACTATTTTGGGATTTTTAACTTTTTGATATTTTCTTCCCCTACTTTGACTATCTCTGGTGAAAAAAAATTTACTGAGCTATAAACTTACATTGCATAAAAAAATTGCTAATTTAATAAAGATTTCAGAAAGGTGCCACTCTTACTGTTTCGAATAGAAAAAAAAGTTATAGCCGCTTTTGTGGGCAAAGGACTGAGACACGCTAGAATGTATTTAATAGATTTAAATTTAAGTTGCTCTTGTTACCGACCAATGACATGCTAAATACTACAAAGATACATTATTACCTACTCCTGACATTATTTTATGTTACTTACCGGAATTCGGACTAGAGTCTATAACAAGTGCTATATCTATAATATTTTTTTGTGAAGGATGGGTTCACGTGAAAAAAAATACATGAGTTGTTTGAAGAAAAATTTATTCATTTATTGATAAAATATGCTCAAATTGGCGACCTTCTACTCTAATACAAGCTCACCCTCTAAGATATATTTACACATTCTGAAATTCATTGGCAGCGCTACACACCTTCGGCAAAAAAAAAACAACGGTAATTTTTAGTCAGTTGAAACTTGCACATTATTACACTAAAATTTAATGGGCAATAAAAATGAGAAAAAGTGTGAAATTTGTATGCATTTTTTTAAGTGTTCTTCGAAATCTTAAGCTGAGGTTTTTATGGTATTTGTTAGGAAATTAACTGTATTTTAATTGAAAAATCTTAACAATTAATAAATAAACAGAAGTGGCAAACAATATTATTCTGAATTTGGTCCTAAACGATATGTGCAAAACTGTTTGCATGTATGTATAAATATGAATAATCAATGACTTTTTAAAAAATTTTATTCTTGTAAAAATTACATACCATTGCTCTATCTATTTTTTTTAATCAAGTTTTTCTTTAGTTGTTTATCTGTTTAAATAATGTTACGATCTTGGTTTTAGGCTACGTATTCTGCATTAAATGTTAATGCTTTAGTTAAGAATTTACAAATTTATGCAAGTTAACAAGAAGGTTGTAACTACTTCAATAATTATGTTCGCTTAAGTACCCGCATCGAGGTGCATGGTTGCCGCACCAAAATCAGTGTTGCCCTGTGTATATATTGCAATATAATGATGTTTCCATATGTTTTATGGTTTTTGGTATTTTATCTTATATACAAATAGGCAATCATGTTTTCTTTACACCCCTTTTACGGCTAAACTATACCTCAAAGGTATAAACAATTATGTATCATTAGAAAGGTATTTTGATGCTGGTGTGTGAAATTCAAATTTCAAATTGGTTTAACATAAAGCGAACAAATCAATTCAAAAGTGACACCAATACTAATGCCGTACATGTACATGGTTGGGGCAGAAATGACTACTAATTATGGTTTGATATTGATACTGAATTAAAGAAATCTGCTAAGCAGCAGTTTAGGAATCAGATTTATGAAGATTAGGATTCATGCAAGGAAGAAGGTAAAGTTAAATATGTAGAAGAAGAAAGGGATAAAGGTAAAGATTAGAATAAAAGTAAAGAAACCTAAATATAAACGAAGGTGAATATGAAGATGAAGATGAACATGAATATGAACATGAATATGAACATGAACATGAACTTGAACATGAACATGAACATGAACATGAAGTTGAAGATAAACATAAACATAAACATTAAACGCGATAGAGACAAAGATAGAGAGGAAGAAAGTGATAAGGATAAAAAGGAAATACAACTGAAGAATGTGCGATGTTATATTGTGGTGTGTTATACTACATATGTTATGTTATTTAATCTTATGTTATGGTATGTTATGCTACGTAGTAAGCTAAACTCCCCTCCACTTAACCCATTCCAACTAATGTTATTTCAGCTCAACTCAACTCACATAAACTATCCTTAATTTTAGCGGTTGAATTTCAACCGCTGGGCGATTATTAGTAAAAACTTAAACGCCAATATCTTAGATAGCAGTTTTAACAGAAGAGGCATCATTGCATCTAACAACTCCTCCATTATTGGAGATAAAACAAACACAAGTTGATTTTCCTGAGTATTTTTTTTTAAATATTTTAAACTGACTTTCAATAAAAAGCAAACACTTTTTTTTGCTAGTTTTTACATGCGTAAGTAATTTTGTTCTGGAGTTCCACATACATATACGAGTACTAGGTGGCTGTGTGAAAATTACGTTAGCATTCCTTGGTGGTGGTCAAACCCCAGGAAGGTTTTGCTCCCTCGCATCGCAATGTTTTCTACACAGGGTTGAAGTTCCCCCTTTTTGGTAAAAATTAGTATTATTTTTAATTGCATTCGGTTCTGCTAACAAAAATTTGGCGCTGAATATCTTAGTGGAAATTTTAACCATCTATAAGCCATTTTTTTAACAGTGGGTCAAAAGGGCCCAATATGAATTTGCAAAAAATCGTAAGAACTCCGTGAATTTAACATAACGATTGATAAGATTATTGCAAAAATTTATTGATAGCGACATAAATTACCCCAATAACTTAACTTTTTAAATCTTTGTATTTCTTTAAATTTAAATAGTACATACGGATCTGTAGAGAACATATAGAGCCATGTGTGTATGTATGTATATACCTCAGACCTTCTTCTGTTCGCCCACCCATCAGCGCCAGACACTCAATGTTTCAATTCAAGTAGGAAGTAAAGTAATTTAAATTTAAAACTAATTCAATGAATGAATTAAATATATGTATTTATAATCTGAATTGACATGGCGAATGCCTAACTCTGACGAGATGACATGATAAGATTAGTAGCCTCATGGCTCTTTGGAATCTACGCTATGGGCAGTAGCGCCGGCGTTTCCAGATTCTTTTTGAAGTTGACCACGCCGCCGCCGCAAAACCTGTCGGCGTAAACCTCTAGTACATACACACAAATAAATTCAAGGCCATATCTTAGTTTAAATTGCTTAACTTCGACAATTTTTATGCAATTGCATTGGATGAGGTATCAATTTATTCGAAAATCAATGTTATTTTAGATAAATACCACATATTTGGCAACTTTCATAGAAATGTTTGAAATTAGCGATGATCGAATTTCAAAAAGTTAAGAAAAATTGAGGCTCATTAAAATTTAACCGATGAAAACTCCCAACAAGCTAAGTCTAATTTTTGTAATTTGAAAAATCGGATGGAAAATAATCAACCTATTAGTAGATAAGTGCATCAAGTACCAAAATAACGTTTTTTTCTGGTATAAAAAATGGAGGGTTCAGGAACTATGTTTTCATGTTGTACTCGACCATACCTACAACCTACACTAGGTTTAGTTTCGAGTGTATTTCATGACTTTTTTTCTAGCATCGTGTTATTGTTGTTTTTCTACAACATTTTTCATTCAACAAAAGGCCTCAAGCTGAATAAAATTTTTGAATATTTGTAAGAAATCATTTAAAAAACATGAAAAAATCCAAAATTATCCTTTAAGAGTTTTTCTTAGAAAAAATTTGCAATATAAAATAATCGATTAATTAATCATATGATTACACGCAAGCCCAAAAAAAATAATTGCAATTAATTGCAATTATTGAGAAATAGTCGATTAATCGAATTTTTTAAGCCCTTTTTTACAGTGAGTATTCACAAAACACTTTTTCATAAAACATTTCGAATTATCTTATTATTTAGCCTCAAATAAAATAAAACGATTATTTTTAGTGGCGATAATTATTTATTATTTAACTATGTTTGCAAAAACAAAAGCTTTGATAAGCATTTTGCTGTTAAGCGGTTGCATTTCTCGGTGGCTGTAGCACCAAAGATCCAACTAAATGACAGTATTTTTAAGAAAGTCTGTAAAGTTTTGAGTAAACAGTTTTCATTTCCTCCCAAACGTCGATGGTAGTCCGGTTTAGTTCAGGTAACTGACATAACTTCCACATACATAACTTCCATGGGCCCGTGGAAGTTATTTCAGACGTAATTTCAAGCAGCATTAGCTTTCTTAAGCCGAAGTGGTGCGCATTTTTAAACTGCAAACCGACAGCTCATAAGAGCTCCATTCACTGGCTGTAACCAACAGCTTCGAAAATATTCGATAATTGGCTGCAATAATGTAAAAGAATTGAAATTCATCGCGTTTGCTACCAAAATCGTATATCCATTCATTATTTTATCTCGTCGAAGAAGTGGTAAACACAATAATCTCGTATACATCGATCGCCTTGGATTTCGGAAGATTGATCATTTTTAAAAAAGTTGTAAGCGAAAATACCTAATTTTGCGCCGGACTTCCAGCTTTGACACTAAAATTTAAGATTTTTTTTAAAGGCGGAGTTCATCAATTTGTGCAATGAGCGGCTCATTTAATACACAATTATCATGGAATCCATGGAATCCATGAATCAGTCATGTCAGTAATGTCAGACTTTACTTCCATGGACCAAAAATCGATCGATGATAATAATTTCACGACATAACTTCCATGGAACTTATATCACGGTTCAATGGAAGTTGTGTCCGTTTAAGTCTTTAGTTCTAGAACTTAACATTTTGAATAAAAACTCATTTTATCTTGTAGGTGACCCAAATCATCGTCTTTTCGCCTTCGTTTGTGTACAAGAGATTTATGAGGGTCCCAAAGATCGAACGACTCGCTACCCGTTTCCATAAGATCATCTGCGCAGATTATTTAAGTTCGCAAGAACTTCATTGTTGAGGCCAATGCTAACGGATCTTTGAAATGAATTTGTTTGAACCTCGGGTCGAGTAAAGTTGATGCAGCTAGCAAAAAAAGAATATTCGATGGATGGATTTTAAACAACTACAGAATTTTTATTTCTTGAAAATATTTTTACGATTATTTTACAATTATTCTATTCTATTTTCAATTAAAATTAAAGAAAAATTTACGGATTAACAAAAACACCATTCGGTACCTACCCCAGATAAGTGGAAGTTCACTCATTGGCTACTCGATTCTTTTGCGACGTATTTATCCGCATATGGCGTGCCTGCAAATAAAATCGTTCTTCAGGGCTTAGTGCACCACGTGAACTGGCGTGGGATGTTTCTTCGGGCTTCCCAATGGCTAAAAACATATAGTGAGAAAACTTAGAACTCTGTATGAGGAGTGTGGATTAATCATCATCGTAATTATGAAGGAACCTTGACAAAAAGAAATATATTTATAGATAACCCATTGTGGAATTATATACAGGTGATGTCAGTAGACCACATAACTATAAATTTTGACTTATTGGCTGCCCTATTTTGAGTGATGCCCTTTTTGTCTACATTCAATTAACTTTCCATACAAAATGGGAGCAAATTATACTGCTTCTAATATTCTGTAATAAACGTATGCGTTGGGACTACTGTTTTCTTTTTGACAAGTTTATACTTTTATTCGTTTGCTGAAAAATTTAAATAAAACTGAAATTCTAGTTAAATTATTGATTAAATTACTAATATTGATAAGCGGAGTTTTAAGTCATATTCGCGCCTTGCGGGAATGCAAATTTAAATATAGATATAATATAGTTCAAATAGCCAAGTAGCCCTTCGGTTGCATCTTTTGTGTTTACATATGCACATTTGTATGTGTATGATTTGTAATTTGCCATTAGTAGAAACTTGCCCAATAAAATTAGATTAAATTGGTACGAAGAAAACAAAAAGTTTGAAGTAGCGAACTTTTGATGCAGTTTACTTCCATTTGACACGCAGATCATGGATCCACAGTATTGCCCTAAATTTCAGATGGGAACATTCCGCCATCATGTATGTTATGTTTTTTATGATTTTTTTGCGATTTGCAAGCTAAGATTACATTTTTTGTAAAAAATGGTTCACTAAAAACGTTAAGATAATTTAATTTCTCACATTTTTATATATAAGGTTAAAAAAAAACACATTTTTTATTGTAAAATTAGAAAAAACTGAGAAAAATGTTTACATTGTCACAGTTTTCGCAATTTTGCAACAATTTCTGTTGAAAATACGTAGCATATTCAAACGTTAAAGTTCTAGAGAACTTCATTCTCCACGCCACTTTCCGATAGGACTGATAGTTTCTGACAAATTAATCAATCATTCCATTTTTTTTTTTAATTTTTAATAAAACAAATGAAAAAAATCCATGTTGAGTTTCTTCATCCTGACCTCAGCGGCCACAAGAACCCCACAGGAAAATGTTTCAAGCGGACCGAATCGATTTTAATTTTTTGGCCGCAACCTCACAAACATAAGAACCTTCTGTTTCTTTTTTAGTGTTGGATTCTCGAGACGCACAAAAGTTGTAAAGCAAAATCTAATTTACGGTCAGTTTAGACGCCATGTTAAATTTTCCAAAACTCCACACTGTTTCCAATAGGGGCGTCTATGCGATTATTTTAAGACCTAAAGCTTTGTAATCCGTGCTATAGAATTTTGGCCATCGTACTGTACCGGTTGGTGTGAAAATTAAAATTTTTTTAACCTAAGTAATATATAAAAATGTTAGAAATTGAATTCTCTAGAAATTTGCATGGAACCACTTTTTATGAAAAATGCAAAATAAACTTGCAAATCGTAAACAAACCAAAAAAAAAATATAAAATCCAAGATGGCAGAATGTTCCCATACGAAATTTAGGGATCATGATCTACATGTCAAATAGAAGTAAACTTCATCGAAAGTTTGCTACTTACTACTTTTTCTAATTTTACTGGGCTAAACAACTTTTTTTATTTCCTTTTTGGTTATTGTTGTTTCCGAGACCGAAAAATTACACTAAAGATAGCACAATGCCGAAACCGGTTTGTCTCCAAACCAAATTTTACAAGGGATGACAGAAATTCGTTTCAAAACTTTTTTTATGTTTTATTTTTTTAGGTTGGTCGGAAACTGGGCTCGAACCCAGGCCCTGTGGAGTGGTAGCGCGCACGGATAACCACTTCACCACAGCGGCCTGAATGACGTATGGAAAGCTATGTTTCTACACAGAGTGCTCTAAATTTTATAGAGATTTTTCAATTTCAAAGCCCAGCTCTATGGGAAGGTTAATAACAAAATAGTTTCAATTAGTCTAAAAGGGCGGGGCAATATGCCAAAATATGGCAAAAAAACATCAGATTGATTTTAAAATAGCTATAAATCCAAAACAAAGCAATTGATTATTTTACGTTAAACTGTGAAATGTTTACTTTCGCTCTACATTAATAAAGTATCCTATTAATATTGTAATTGTGAATTTGGATGTTTGTGGGTCAACCACGTGAAAACTACGGAACGGATTTGATAAAATTTTGCAAACAGATAGTTTATGACCTGAATTAAAAAATAGGAAATATCGGGTTTATGGTCGAATTCGCTTGAAATTTGGATCCTAGATAGCTTATTGCTTGGATTCACATATAGGATAACTTTCGGTAGTAGGATCAGGGACCATTTTTGATTTTCAATGCTATTCTTTGCAATGGCCATCGAAGGCGCCGCGAACCAAGCGGATATTTTCTAGTATATATGTGTATATATATATAAACTAAATCCTTTAAGCCTTTGGGAAATTAATTACTTTAGAAGTGAATTTTTATTTTAAAACCAACAGCGTTAGTTAAAAATACCCATAAATAGACTAAGTAAATCAGAGAAGCAAAATTTGAATTTCGCAGGCCTGTGTTATTAGTCACGCAAAAATTAAATTAATTTGCCCAGATTAAATGTGTTTTTAGTCCAAGCCTTGTCATACATACATACATTTTTTATGAGTGACAGAATGGGTTATGTGGTATTGCTTAAAGGACCACCTCTGCAACAGTGTTGCCGTTGAGAATTTTCAGAAAGTCGCAAAAAAGGGGTAATTGACGAAAAAAAAGGGTCGCCATATTATATTTGCTATTCTTAACTAGTAAAAAAAACATCTGAGATCCCAAGTCAAAATCAAATTTACATGTATTATAAAGTCTTTTCGCTTCTAGAACGTTCCGATGTTAAATTTAAGAAGAAAATAGCGGGACAAGCTTTAAGCAAAACATAGAAATCGAGTTGCTGCAAGAAGAAGAGTTGCATTTCTTTTAAAAGTTTTAAGTGCTGCATTTTTTCCAACTGTCTGAAAAGGGGCAAAAGTCGCACATAATTTTGGAAAAGGGTCAAAAAATCCAAATTTTCAAAATGTCGGGTCAAAGGGTATTGGCACCTAAAAAGGGTCAAATTGCCCCTTTCGTCGTCTAACGGCAACACTGATCTACAATTTCGATTTATACATGAACACATACCTATAACCACGGTGACCACATTTATGGGGGCCGAATACGGGATAAAAAATAATTTTGCTATTTTTTTCATAAAAGCTAACTTTCCTCAATGATCCTGAATGTATTCGAGATGAAAGAGCATTCTCAAACTTACAGGATATTTTTCTCGAGATTTTTAACCCACAAAATTTGTTAAAAAAAAAATCCTTAAATTTAAGTACAATAAAGTGCAAGTTTGAAGTAGCTAGGATTTACCGTTAATTTTTGGATTTTTTTTTACGGTTATACGCATTTTTTTCGTACAAAGTATTTTCGATATTATTTTTAAAAGAGAAGCAAGTGAGCAGCACACCTTGCACTTGAACTTTATTAAATTAAATTTTAATGAGCTACAAAACTTCAAACCAAATTTTTTTCTAAAAATTCTGATTAAAGGCGGATTCGCCGTTCGTGTCCGAACACTTTTGTTAGTAATTTTACGCGTGCCTTTCCCACTTTGTCTCACTGAGAGCGCGACAAAAATGTACTGAAGCAGTGTGCAGACCTCTACCATATATGTGGCAGATCTACCACATATTTTTTTAAATTTGAGTGTCTACCACATCTACCACAAAAGGCTTAAAATCTACCACATTTTTAGACAGAACATTTGTTTACAATTTTCACATAACTGTAAAATTTTAACTCAATTCTAATACGAAATATAAAAATTAATCTATAAATTTTTAAAAAGGTACATCATAAATTTTGCTTTAAATATACCTGTGCCCTAACTTTTTAATATTTAAAAAATCCGCATATTTATATTTGCTAAAGTATTATGCAATGGAAAAATAATTTGGTGGATTTTTTCGCATAAATAAATCTGTAGGATTTTTCTCAAATTAATAAAAAAATATTTTTTTCTTTATGATTATATTTTCTAACTAGAAAACTAATGTTATACTTGTTTTTGCATCTATTGCGTTGAATCTATACGATCCACTGGCACCAATATTTCCCGATCTAATTTTTGAGTTGGGCCTCTTTTGACGACGGTGTGCGATATGTATACCCAATAAAAATATGAATTGGAAAATCAACCAAATCTTATTCAAATCTACCACATTTTTTTGCCGATTCTTCCACACTAAAATAAGAAGGGGTTTGCACACTGTGCTGAACACTCTTTGTTCGAATCAAATTGATTTTGATTTTCTGTGCGAACGACTTGATGATACGGGTTGCCGCGTTTTCTTTCATATGCGTTTGCAGCGAATTGAATGTGTTTTTTGCCCTCAAAATCATATCTAGGTAACAATATCATCAGCTGTTTGCTTCAGAAATGTGCCGAACTGAACGGTGAACCGTACTTCACCACCCTCTCCGGCAATAATCTTTTGAGAGCAAATAAAAAGTTGTGCGGACACGAACGGTGAACCCGCTTTAAAAAGTTTGAAAGTTTGGTGAAACTTGGCAGAATCAGTTTTTATAGTTCTTTGCACAAAGTGAAAAATTTGGACTAATATGGGTTTTGTTAGGAATAGAGCTTTATTCCATAAAAAAATAAGAAACATAAAATAAACAAAAGAAAAATAGCCAAACGTTGCTAAAATGTCTAGTCCTAATTATATTTTGGTCACTGTATGTATTTCTCTATTCGAATCACAGGCATTCAGATTAGAAACTAATAACTGTTTATGGAAAAAATCACGATCATATTCCAACATCACTGGTTTAACTGGTTCATAGGTATGCCATTTTAATGGGCTCTTAAGGCATCGAAATGCCGAACACTGAATACGGGACAAATACAGGACATGAAAAGGAATACAGAACATTTGGCGTCCCGTATAAAATAAAGAAATTACCAGGACAATGGGTCAAAAAAGAACCCGTATAATACATGACGGATGGTCACCGTACCTATAACCCATCCAACTCATTTATACTAATGTTAGGACCTTTTCCAAAGCTGCTTATTTTTCCCCCTTTCTACTACTTTTAAAATGCATGCCACAATTAAGACAGTCTACCGTTTGCTTATTTTCGAGCGAAGTGAAAGACACTAAAAGTTAAGTCTTTCGGAGTGACTTAGGAGGAAAAGTGAAGTGATTATCGAAGTGCCGACTTTCAAGCATAATTGGGGGTGTGGGATTATCACAATAAGAGTAATCTTTAACTTTTATTAATTTATAATTTATTGTGTTCCTGTGCAATCTTAAAATCCCAATGTCTCAAACGTAGAGGAAAGAAAATCAAAAATTATAGTTCACCGATGATATTAACACTAAAATATAATTAATCGATTTTCCATTTCCAACAAAAAAGTCATCACCAGATACACAGCAACAACGTCATCACGAGATCCACTTAAATATTTCATTTTTGGTGTAAAATTGAAGATGTATGAAAACTAAAATATAATTGTCATTTTCGTCAAATATTTACTCAATAATTATGAAACTTTATCCACCCATTCATTTCTGTGCGCTTTTCAACTATACATGTGAAAATGAAAATCAAAATGACTTCTTCCAAATAACCGATGCCAGATCGGAGATTTATTAGGCGTCTTTTTAGTAGCTTTTTGCGAAAAGTTATTTTGCCGTACTTACTACTTAACAAGAATTTTGGCAAAAGATTGTTGATTTTGGTTAAATAAATCATATATTTCAAAGAAATTGTTATTTATTTTGGAGGTAAATCTAATTTGTGGAAAGTGAAATAAAACGAAGTAAAATGAAGTGACGAAGTGAAGGCTTCCAAAGTGAAGTGAAAAAGTTCAATTGAAGTGACAGAGGCAGCACTGCAGTCTACCATTTGGTGAGTTCGTACTGACATCACCTTCTCTTATTCCACCATGTAGATAACCCATATCAGTTTTTCACCTTGAGACTTACCCCAAGAAAGACCCAGAAAAACAAGGTGGTTGTTGTAAATCAACATGGCAACTTCGAATCAGTATCGGAATCAAATATGATACTGATATTTTTCAACAAGAAGACGACGACGACGATGCCAATTCTAATCCTCCTCCTGAGAAGAAAGCTCCTACGTTCAGGCATAGCAATTTCGTTGGTGAGATGGTTCCAAGTACACTCGATCGCGAAATATCAACAAGAAAACAGCTTATTTGATTTCAGTTCTGACATCTGAAGTTAGTATTAACCTTAACGAAAGCATAAGAGTAATGCGAAAAAGCCTGCAAGCCAATGTGTTTTTGATAATATGAAGGACTCTTTCGATCCGTTGATTTTTTGTATAGTGCACTTAGTGCTGCTAACTATTTTCGAGTAAAAAAATCCAGATCTTTATAAAAACCCGTTAGAAAAAAGCAAAATCCCTCAAAACAAAGCTGAAAAACCAATAGGCTTATATTAAAATAATTTTAAGCAATTTATTTGAAACACTCCTGGGATCGAAGCTCATAAGAAATTAAGATATTTGCGTACCTGTGACTTTGTAACGTTTACTCAAAAGTCACGGGTAACTGCTGTGATAACTTCCAAAAAGTCACCGTGGCAGAATGTGACAAAGGAGCAGTCGCAATCATGTTTTTGTAGTAGGATTGCGCTGTGACGAACTGTCAGAGCTGGGTAAATGCAATTACATTACAATTACAACTACATTTCTCAGTAATTGTAAAGTACATTCCTCAGTTATTGTAATTAGGAATCAATTCCTTCAGTTCACAGCAAAGGAATTGATTACTTTACCAATTCCTTAGAAGTAATTTCAAATGTAATTGTTTTTTTTTTTAATGTTATTACAGGGAATTTCATATTGTAATTGAAATAAATTACGTGCTAGTATTGTAATTTTTGTTTTCCAATTCCTTTTAATGGAATTGAAAATTTTATTGATTTTTTTCAATTCAGTTCAAAGAAATTGAAAATTTTTTAAATTTTTCCAATTCAAGGTCAAAGTAATCGAAAAATTTATTAAAGAAAAAATGTTTACTGTTGAATTGCAATAGCTTTGTTAAATTTCTTGGTTGCTAACTGTCTTGGATAAATAACTTATACTTAAGTAGTATTACTAATTGGACTTTAAGAAAACTGAATAACTTAAACTGTAGCTGTTCAGTTTATAGGGTAACCGTTAAATTTTCCAGATCCTACCGCGAACGCACTTCGCGGCAGATGAGACCCGTATATGTCGAAGCAGGCATAACCCGCCCGAATACTTTCATGCTCCCCTTTCGGTGAAGAACAGTCCGGACTGTTGCTGCCTCGGGCACTGCTGTTCTCTTGGACTAATCCCTCCGTATCTATAAGAATGCACTGACCTAATTGTGTTTATTATTATTATTATGGTACCCTTAATGCTACCCATTGGGGAGTGCCTTCCGGGGCCTTTGAAGTTGGTTGGTTGGATGTAGTGCTACCTAAGCTATCGCTCAGGAACCAATTAGCGCATAAAACCGCCATTTTGGTGCACTTCTCGTGGACAATGATATTTTATTCTACCGTAGCCTACCTGTCAGAACATTCCAGCAGTTTAGTCAAACGATTTAGAACCGTTTATGAATTTGTATAAGTCGCATATTGTAGCACTAGACAAATCCGTTAACTGCTCCACTATGTGTTTCCCGAAAGATTTATGTCTTAAGTAAGCCAGACCTGAGCGTTCGCACAGGAACTGAAATACTGTTTCTTTGCTGCCATCCAAGCCGCAGCTGCGGCATATTCTGTTATATGGAAGACCTATTCTACAAGCATGTTTTTCTAGCGGCCAAATACTTCTACCCTTGACTTACTTAGCAGTCCTTCTGTTCTTTTCCTGTTAAAGTCAGGCCAAACTCTCGTGCTATCTTGCAAGTCTGAATCTCTGACCACCTTCTCCTTGCCAGTTTCAGAAGGTGCAAGTGGATTTCTGTTTGTATTTGTCTGAGGGGATAACCCAGTATCACCGCTACAGATTCATCCAAACAAGCTCCCACCTTGGCCAGTTCGTCTGCTCTCTCGTTGCCTTTAATGTTCCTATGGCCGGGAACCCAGACAAGAGAGATGGACATTGACTGACACGCCGAGCGTAACTCCATCTTGCATTCCTTGACTAGCTTGGACTTGGTTACAGTGGATGATATAGCCAGGAATGCTGCCTGGCTATCTGAGTAAATAACCGCTCTTTCTTTCCTGGTAGCGCTATTTCTTAGTGTTCTACAGGCTTCACAAATGCCCAGAACTTCAGCCTGAAATATGCTAGCATGGTTTTCCAGCCGGAGGGACCGATTGACACCAAGCTCCTCGGAATATACTCCTGTCCCTACACCGCAGTCCATCTTGGACCCGTCAGTGTAGATACAGATGGCTTCCCTATCGGCAGCTTGGCCCCTTTTCCATTCCCTTCTGGATGGAAACCGCACCTGTATATTCAAGCCAAAATCGACGGTTGATACCATATAGTGCGTGGTTTTATTTCCTATCGAAGTAAGATTGAGCTTTGCCCAAAGGTTCTCGATTCCCACAGCCCAGACTCTCTGAGTCTTAATGCTGAGTACATCGCGGCTTCCTTTAGGCATAAATCAATGGGCATCATATTGAGGATTACATTCAGTGCTTCTGAAGGGCAGGATTTCAGTGCCCCAGTTATCGCCGAGCATGCCGCTCTTTGTAAGCTATTTAGTTTGCTGACATTGTATTGTTTGTCTAAGGCTGGTCACCATACTAGGGCGCCGTAGGTTAGGATCGGCCTTATGATAGCGGCATACATCCACATCACAAGTTTCGGTTTTAAACCCCAGTTTCTATTGAAGATCCGTTTACAAGTAAAATGAGCGATGTAGGCCCTCTCTTTACGTTTCTCAACGTTAAGTTTCCAGTTTAGTTTGGTATCTAGAATTACTCCCAGATATTTTGCGTCGGACGATAGGGGGATTGTCTTCCCGCCTATGGATGGAAGTCTAAATTGGGGTATCTTATTCTTATTAGTAAACAGTAGAAACTCAGTTTTTCCTGGGTTTACGTTAACCCACGTATGTAGTCTACCCAGCGCTTTTCCTAGAATTTCACTTACAGTAGAGAGAAAAGGTCCTGGGACTGCTATTACTACACCGTCAGCATACGCCACTACTTTAACTCCACCTCTGTTGAGTTCTAGCAGTATGCTGTTTAGTGCTACAACCCACAACAGTGGGGAGAGTACACCACCCTGGGGAGTACCTCTACGCACATATCTAGTTATTAGACTATCTCCACTTTTCGCCTGAATAATTCTGCTTTCTAGCATGGAGCGTACCCAGCCAACCACTCCGCCGTCAACACCAACCCCCATGATGATTGGATGATGGTGTACACTTCAATGTTGTTGAAGGCGCCCTCAATATCCAGGAAAGCGGCTAAAGTGTATTGCTTGAAGCGCAGAGATTTTTCTATGAGCCCCACCACTTCATGCAAAGCTGACTCCGTCGATTTTCCTTTGATGTAAGCATGTTGTGCTGTTGATAGGGATTCTTCCCCAAGAACGATCTTATATATATATCTATTAGATTTTCCAGTGCTTTAAGAACAAAGGAAGTTAGGCTTAGAGGTCTAAAGTCTTTCGCTTTTTCGTGGTTCTTCTTACCGGGCTTAGGGATGAACACTACTTTGACACGTCTCCAGCTCTGGGGGACTAGTTCATACTAATACAAGCTCTATAGAGAGTTTAAACTAGCGGTGCTATGTGCTCCTTTAGATTCTGTAACATGCCCGGTATTATACCATCTGGTCCTGGAGATTTAAAGGGAGACAAACTATTTATTGCATAGATGATCTTTTTTGCGCTGATTATTGTTTCAAGTTCTCTATTTGGTATGTATGTGGGTTCTTTTCCATCTGATGCTGCTGCATTCTGTTCGCAGCCTGGAAAATGGAATTGAACTAGTGTTTCTAAAGACTCATCCGTGGAGTTTGTCCATACATCATTTATATTTTTAATAAATGGTAGGTTAGTGTGCTCCTTTGAGAGGATCTTACTTAGCCTAGCTGAGTCTCTTACATTTTCTATCGAGGAACAGTAGGTTTGCCAGGACTTGGCCTTTGCTATCCTTAGTTCCTTTTT
>NW_023458568.1:16351074-16376591 GCF_013731165.1 Rhagoletis pomonella | reverse complement strand
ACCTAAAGCACTCGTTAAAAAGTTTTCTAACGCTATTTCTAAGAGTTCTAAGCTCCCCATTCCACCATGGCGGGGATTTCTTTTTCATGAAGTACTCTTACTGGTATCCTGCGGATAGAGCCCGCTTGAATTACGAGCCCTGTTGGACTGGAGATCATACCCCCTAAGAGGTTTATAAACAAATTGCATTGCTATGGCTAAATTTTGATGATAACACTGTAAGGATTTAAATTACCCAAAAAAAAAACGCTGACACGTAAAATTAATTTTGGGTAGTAGGTTATGGGTCTGTATACCGTTTTTTCAGATAAGGTCATTTACTCAAGTTATTTTCATTTTAAGTTTGCATTGCGAATGAAAAAATTCAAACTTTAACATATTACTCATACGCCATGTATGAGTACGGTCATGCGTATGTTACTCATACGCCACGTATGAGTACGGTCATGCACGATATGGCGTATGAGTAACATTATTTCCTGCTCCTATTTCATACAAAATATTATTGCACTTTCACTTAACCATTGCAAACTTGTTTATTTATCCATCGATTTTCATCGTTAGTATTTAGTGTTTTAAGGCGCCGAAAAGCAAGCAGATATTGGCTAGTCTATACTTATATATATTTTGCACCCATACTGTAATATTCCATTTATTTTGTCAATTTAATTGAGTTAAATTTGCAAGCAGCTGGCAACCCCCTTTGAAAATATTTTTGACTGTAAGCCTTCTTAAAACTCTCTAGTTTGACAGCCACATTGCAATATTTCCTTTATTTTATCTATTTAACTGAGTTAAAATTTTCAAATAGGTGGCAACAATCCTCAAGAATATCTCCAATGGTTATCTTTCTTAAACGTCTTCAATTTAATACCCACATTGTTATATTTCATTAATTTTATCAATTTAATTGAGTTTAAAATTTTCAAACAGGTGGTAACCCTCCAAATTTTTGTACCATAAATCCTGGTATCATACCGAACAATTAAGAAAAATATTCAAATCGGTTCAGCCGTTCTCGAGTTTTGAGGCCTCGTACAAACGAACACAACATTTTTATATATACTACAAATACATAGATATACATAGATGGAAAATGTCCAATGTGTGGTTTCGAATTTAATCTTTGATCACAAAAAAAATCCACATTTTATGTTCGTGAATGAACTTTCAGTTTCTCAATTACTTTTACAATTCCTTTGAGTAATTGAAAAAACTAAAGTACTCTTGCAATTCCAGATAATGGAATTGGAAGAAAATATATTACATTTTCAATTCCTTTCAGAGGAATTACTAGCACGTAATTTATTCCAATTACAATACGAAATTCCTTGTAATTTAATTCAAAAGAAAAAAAATACATTTGAAATTACTTCTAAGGAATTGAAAAAGTAATAAATTCCAGTGCTACTCACGGACGAACCCAGAGCTCCGCTTACCGGCGGAGCGCGCCAATCATCGGCGTTAGCATGGCGCTGCCCACCAGTAATAAAGTCACGCCACCACGACATAACAGGCCGGTAACGGAACACGGAGATATTACCCAGCCACTGGAAGCGACACTACCGGAATTTATCGTTGTAATTTTTGTTATATGTAATTTGTAGAAAATAAGAGATTTAGTTAATAAAGTACAATTTACCGGAGCCCAAAACTACAAATTTATTGTAACGGACTCTGGATACGGTGAGTATACTCCAACGTTGTAGAAGCGTCGGGGCAGCAAAAACTCTTCGTTCTAATTGGCGCTAGAGCAGGGACCCTTGGCAAATCGTACACGTGCAAAGGAATTTTTTTATAACAAACAACGCGAGTAAAATGGCAGAGCTAGTCAACATAACGTGGCTGAACAATGTACCAAAGGAGCAACTAGTGTCCACTGCACAGGAATTGGGGATCGAGCATGCGGGTACCAGACATCATTTTCGTGTATACTCGATCATCTAACAAAACCCAATTTGCATCATTCTCTGTATACAAGCAGAAGTATTGTTCGTTAGCGACTGAGCTCAAGACGAACATGTTGGCCACAACACTCGATTGCTTTTCATACATACTTGATTGGGTTCGGGTGCTTTGCAGCTCAATATACCCGGGTGTTCGAGTTTCAACCCGAGTGTGCACAAAATTTTCTTGATTGGCTTATGGCGTTTTCGTTTCTACAAAAAATTTTGCCTTCTCATCGCGCTCTTGTTTGTGCGTAGAGGGCAAAGAGAAGGTTGCATTTTTCGCATATTAAAATATTAAACAAATTTGCCTTTTAAAATGCTTCTTTCCTAGGGTAAAAAATCCTTATTTCAATGTTATAGTTTGTTTAAGTGTTCATTTTACCATTTCTTATATTTTTGCTCATACAAAATGCGACATCACGATGCCTACATCCATGTAGGTATTAAATGTGTGTAGATCGGCAATGCCCAAGCCCTATGCACTCGGTGCACATTTATTTTTTGTAAAAGTACTTATGTACTTATGTACATAGTTTTAGGCTGTGTGTTCTAATATATACACACACAGCATTCCACGCGAAACTATACGAAATAGATGCACAAACATTTTTGTCTACTTCGCTTCTAATTTTTTTCATTGCGTATGCACAAGCACAAAGCAACAACATTTTCGTATGCTTTGTTGGAACATATTGGCGCCACTTACCTTCAGCGTAAATTTCATTGTTGTCCTGCATTTTATCGCAATGTTCGGGTGTCCGTTTCATTGTTACACAAATTTTCGGGTTAGCTGCGGGTGTCCGAGTGTGGTGTTCGCTTGTGCTCAATTTATAGCGAGGGTGATCGAACAGACTCGTTCGTACTCAAAGCAGCTGTCGGGTGTGAATCTCGATCGAACACAAAGTAGCCGAGTGTGGCGTTCGCTTGTGCTCGATTTTTAGTGAGGGTGATCAAAAAGGCTCGATCATACTCAAAGCTGCGGTACCCGCCCGAGAGATACGCAAGAGGATAATGGCGCTGGCGGCCAAGGCGCACAACGACCCGGAGATCCACGCTAAATTCCTGTCGATGGAAATCACGAATAAAGCCAGTGAGGCCACCTCGGAGGACGAGGAGGAGCAAAAGACGCCAGCACCACCGGAGGAACGTGAGGGGAGTTTGAAAAGAGTTATTGTTATTAACTTTTTTTGGATGAATTCAGTTATTATTTATTATCCACTGATTCATAGCATGTATCTTGCTGATTTTTTCCACGATAATAGTTAATTAGACACGCTTTAACCTGATTGTTTAAATTTTTCAAATAATTTCGAACAGTTGCACGGCTACACTCAATCCCCACATGAACGAAAGACACAAGATCACGCGGGAAGGAAAGAAAGAAAAAAGTTGTTTTCTAGCTGCCGAAATCTCGACGCCATCTTTGTTGTAAGAAGTAAACAACAAAGAGAACGGAGAAAACCGCGAAATTGTTGAACGCATGAATAATCATTTTCATTATGAAAATTCTTCTATAAATCATGTCGTTGTGTTAAAATATTCCTTATCTTATGTGTACACACGTTGTCACACGCGAAAATGAAGAAAATTACAGTAAAAAGCCACCACCAAATTGTAAACAACGAAGAAATGTAAACAAACGGCTAATGTCAAAATCGTTAAACTTTTTTCCTAAATGCGATTCTAACGGGCTTCTCTCCTGCCCGCGTGATCTTGTCTTTTTGGTTCATGCAATCCCGACTCTTGCGTCCTCGTTCGCGCACTTTGGGCAACGTGAGCAACCCATGTGCGAGATGCCGTAACCAGTCCGAATGGAGCCTTGGGTCACGGCAGAAAGAGAGGGAGCTTCGGTGGGGCCACTCCGACTTATTCGGTTTAAGGGCTCCCTGAAGTCTGCAGCGTCTGTTCACCAGTAGGTGCGGCTGCAAGCGGGTGTCGGTCTTAGAGCAAGCGGCTCTCAATATAATCGTGTATTTGGTTGCAAAACCACCCCCGTCCCAGCAATGGGTTGTGCGCTGGGTTTGGGACCCGCCACGTAAAAACCACTTCCAGCGAAGAAGCGAAACAATGCTTCGGATGAGACCTCCCCCCCCCCCCCCCCCCCCTTATTATGACGACCACGGCAAATATTTAAAGGACTACGATTTGAGGGCATGCACCTGGAATGTCCGGACCATTAATGGGGAAGGTGCCTCTGCCCGGCTGGTTGATGTCCTCGTAAGAACAAAACTTGACATCACCGCCATCCAAGAAATGCGTTAAACGGGGCACGGCAAGCAATACCTGGGGCCTTGCGACGTATACTAGAGCTGCCATGTAAAGGAGCGCAAATTCGGTGTTAGATTTGTGGTGGGAGAGAGACTGCGTCGCCAAGTATTGTCGTTCACCCAGCACCAAAGCGAGATTCTTCAATATCTGGCTCATCTGCGCCCATGCCCCGACGGAAGAGAAGGATGAGGTATCCAAGGATCTCTTCTATGAGCGCTTGGAGCGCACGTACGAGCGCTTCCCCCACCAGGATATCAAAATCGTGCTTGGCGAAACGTCCGACAACGGACTGAGACTGATCGATTTCGCCGGGGTCCGAAACATGGTAGTATGCAGTACTAGGTTCAAGCATAAAGAGATTCATCAAGCTACGTGGCTGTCTCCGGATCTAAAAACGAGAAACCAAATCGACCATGTTGTGGTAGACGGAAGGCATGCTTCCAGTGTTTTGGACGTACGTACACTCCGAGACCCAAACATCGACTCTGACCACTATCTTGTTGCAGCCAAGATACGCACCCGCCGCTGTGCAGCAAAAAATGTGCGCCGGAATATGCAAGGAAAGCTTAACGTCGAAAAGCTGCAACCACAACATACAGCCAATGTATTCGTTACTCGACTCTCACACCTGCTTTCAGAGAGCACTGTTCAACAAACCGATATATGCGAGCAGTGAAACCACATTTCCCGCTCATTAAGTACCGCCGCCGAAAAAGTAGTCGGACTTCAGCGAGCACGAAAGAACAACTGGTACGATCAGGAGTGTCAGGAAGCTGCAGAGAAAAAGATGCCGCTTACAGGGCCACGCTGCGATCAGACCCAACGCACGGCATGTGGGACCGCTATAGGGATCTGAAGAGGGAAGCGAGACGTATTTGCCGCAATAAGAATAGAGAGGCAGAAATACGTGAGTGCGAAGAGCTTGAAATGCTGGCCGACAGGAAGAATGCCCGAAAATTTTACCAGAGTTAGCCGACTTACGGAAGGTTTCAAGACCAGGGCGTACTCCTGTAAGAACAACAATGGCGACCTAGTTACCGATGTTCAGAACGTACTTAAATTATGGCGGGAACACTTTACCACACTACTGAATGGTAGCAGCACGGAAAGTTGTGGAGAAGAAGAACCCGAGCCCGCAGTCAATGATGACGGAGTCGATGTTCCTCCGCCTGACCATGGCGAGGTATGAATAGCAATAACGCGGCTGAAAAACAACAAAGCTGTTGGAGCTGACAGCTATTCAAGTACGGTGGCGAGGAGTTGATAAGGTGCATGCATCAACTATTATGCAGAATATGGTCAGATGAACGCATGCCCGACGACTGGAATTTAAGTGTGCTCTGCCCAATCCACAAGAAAGGCGACCACGACATTCGCGCCAACTACCGCGGGATCAGCCTTCTAAGCATAGGTTATCGAGCGTATTGTGTAAAGGACTGAAGCCCACCGTCAATGAACTGATTGGGCCTTATCAGTGTGGGTTTAGGCCTGGAAAATCCACCATAGACCAGTTATTCACAATACGCCAAATCGTGGAAAAGACCCGCGAGAAAAGGATCGACCTCTCCGAGCCGTTCGCCACCAAACGGGGCTTCAGACAGGGCGACTCCCTTTCATGTGACTTCTTTAATCTGATGTTGGAGAAGATAATAAGAGCTGCAGAACTGAACCGCTCAGGAAAAATTTATTACAAGAGCGTGCAATTGCTGGCTTATGCCGATGACATTGATATCATTGGTATCAAAAACCCCGAAGTCTGTCCTGCCTTTTCCAAGTGGGATAAGGAAGCAAAACGAATAGGTCTGGTGCTAAACGAGGACAAGACGAAGTATCTCCTGTCATCAAACAAACAGTCAGCACATTCACGCCTTGGCACCCACGTCACTGTTGACAGTTAAAATTTATTAATTTCGTGAATTTCGTTTACTTGGGAATCAGCAATAACACCGATAATAATGTCAGCATGGTAATCCAACGCAGAATCACTCTTACCAACAAGTGCTACTTTGGACTGAGTAGGCAATTCAGGAGTAAAGTCCTCTCTCGACGTACGAAAACCACATTCTATAAGTCACTCATTATGCTCGTGCTGGTATATGGCGCAGAAGCATGGACAAAGACAACATCCGATGAGGCGGCTCTTGAAGTATTCGAGAGAAAGATTTTGCGGAAGATTTACGGGCCTTTACGCGTTGGCGACGGCGAGTACCGCAGACGATGGAACGATGAGCTATATGAGCTTTACAACGACATGGACATAGTGCAGCGAATTAAAATACAGCGGCTCCGCTGGCTTGGTCATGTCGTTCGAATGGACACCGACGCTCCAGCTCTGAAAGTATTCAACTCGGAACCCGCTGGTGGTAGCAGAGGAAGAGGAAGGCCCCACTCAGATGGAAAGACAAGCTGGAGAAGGACTTGGCTTCACTTGGCGCCAGTTGGCACACAAAAGAAACGACTGACGTGTTATCAAAAAAAAGTTAATAACTTCGAATTTTCCAAAATTGCTCAAATTTTATTTTATTTTTTATGATTGTAAACCGAATAAAGTGATTTTGGGTGGCCAACTTGAGAGATTTTCAATCAAAGACAGAAAGCTTAACCTTTTTTCAAAGCCAGGACAATTTGTTTAAATCAGGACAAATACTGGAAAATTAGGACGTCTGACAGCCCTATTGAAAACGCGCCAGAAACGAAAACACAAGTTGACAGGTGGATGAAGACAAAAATATAGCTTAGCTCGAGTTCACACTACTCCTTCGCTAACTTTTAGATGAAAGCTTTCGTACAATTGTTTTCGCAAACTTTTTCGTGATAGAAAAAAGTAATGGATTACGTATTTGCCAATGTTATTGTGGTTTGTTAACATTTTATTTTTTAATATTTTTATTGAGCTTTGTACCACGATTGTTTATTAGGAAATATTGAAAAAGCAACAAAGTCTAAGCGGTAGAAGTTATAGCACTATTTCGGAGATCACCACATCTCCTCATCAGACTTCTTTTTTCTAGACTTCCCTGCTGAAGTCTAGAAAAAAGAAGTCTGATGAGGAGTAATGGATTACCTATTTTCCCACTGAGTGTTTATCCGTAAAAATCGCGCGTTGTGGTGTTGATGAAAATTCACCATTTGAAAGCACATTTATATGTTTGGCTGTAGCTGAGTGCGCAAAGATGTTTGCCGCAATTTGTTGATATCCAGAGAGGGTTAGTGTTCGAATTCCACTGCAGGGAACATGCAAATTAAATATTTTTTGTTTGTTTTTTTTTTTGTTATTGTCTTGATTATTCATTTCACGTATGCTTTTTCAGAACGAACGCGGTCATTTTAATATGCGCGTAATTGAATTGAATATTTACCAATATACAGTACTTTCGTTGACGTTTATAGTAAGATCTTGATTGATTTTAATATTTTTTTCCCTCAGTGTTCATTTACAGGGAGCCCAAATGCGTCATTTGGCCGAGAATTGCAACGCATTTAACCCATTAAGGACCAATGGGTAAAAAAAATCCATGAATGTTTCAGTTTTCAAAAAGTTGTCAAAATTTGTTAGAAAGAGTTAGAAAAAATTTAGAAACAGATTTGTTAGCTGAAAGGTAGAGAAACCTAAGCCTAGTAGAGACCATACTGCGATTTCCTTTAGTAAAGGGAGTTATCAGACGCCGAATAATACAAATTTTTCGAGTTTGGAAAATAAAACGGGGGGAAACAGCACAACTAATAAATTATTAAAATGTTATTAGGAATATTTTATTCCATCTTTTACCATTACATCGATGCAAATTTTACCTTCGTTTTGTAAATTACATGCGAGAAGCTACCGATTTAGCTGGCTGGGTACTTTTTTACCCATTGGTCCCTTGTGTGCATAAAATAACAGAGTATTACTTACATATGTATTTCTTATTGAAATTTTGCAAATTGGTATTTAATTTTGTTTGAAAAATACTTATTTTATTAAAATATGGATTGCAACAATCAAATTTTATTATTTTGACTTAAAGGTTTTAGCTTGGTCCCTTGGCTTATTATGTAAATTAGGTATTGCATTTTCGGCATCCATACATAGTTTTTCCTCCACACTGGAAGCAGCGAGAGCGTTTGTCCAGTTTGGTGTTAAAATGGTCAACGCGGTCCATTCTAGCGGACAATTCTGATCCCGCTGACACTGTTTTGCCATGACTGAAGCGACCCTTTGCCATAGGCACAATAATGTCCTCAACGACTGCAAGACGGAATTCGTATTGACTCATAGGTATTTTACGTTCATATTTTGCGCACAAACAATGCAATTTCCACGAACTAACCACTGCGGCGTCCAATGCGTTTGTAAAAAGTGGCCAGTACCATTTTTTACCACGCATGCTAATGTGATAATTATTCATAGCGTTATCAAATAGATCAACGCCACCCATTGTTTGGTTGTATTGGGGAACCACTTGTGGTTGCGGCAACCAAATGAATTTTTTTGTTTCGTGGTTGAAGCGTTTGGCCTTAGTTAATGGTTCATGGGAGTTATGGTTTGGCATCACTGTAACAACCTGAATTATAAGCATAGGCTTAGAATGAGTTTTAAAGAAATTACAAATACTTACCGAACTATCTTTCCATCGGACAACGTAAATCTCCTCATTACGCTCAAAACAATATTCGTATGAACCACGAGCCGTAGCTTTTTTCTTCATTTCTTTCACTGAGGTCAATGGGGAGCCAGATGTTCGGTTTTCACGTACCGTTCCGGTTGCGAAGTGACCAAACTCTGACAAACGACACATCAATTTAAAGCTGGTAAAAAAATTGTCGAATGTTACATTGTGATTTCCAGGAGAAGTAACATGTGACATCAGTTCCAAAACTACTTTTTCCCCAAGACCCATATTTTCGTTTTTATTGGCCGTTTCTCCATATGGAATATACTGGAAACAAAACCCCTCTGCAGAGGCGAGTACCCAATGTTTATATCCGAACCTTATTGGTTTCCCTTTCATAAACATTTTGCATGAGTGCCTGCCGTAATAGGAAATCATCTGCTCATCGATGGATGAGTTATGCGCAAAGACACCAAACTGCATGAATCGATCGTTCAAAATTTTGTTCAAGGGTGATATTTTTGCAAACTTGTCAGCCTTATCCAGATTTCCGTTATCGCATACATGAATAAATGATTTTACTTGTTTGAATCTTGTGCGGCTCATGGCATCTTTGATACACATATTTCCAACAGATTTCCGAGTTGCCCAATAAGCGTTGATGTTGGGCAAGCGATTGTACCCAGTGATATACAATATGCCAATTAAGGATTGCATTTCCTCTGCCGTTACAATGAAATTGACAGCGTTACGTTCATGTGCATATTGATTAGTATGATCGGTAATAAGCTTCAGCACTTCATCATCTATAAAGCATTTCCATAGTTCAGCTGGGGTAAACTCGACTAAATTAATAATGTTAAGAATAGAAAAGAAAGTATTTTATATTTTAATATTTATCACTCACCTATTTTTGTGTGCAACTGCTGTAGTATCCACAGGGAATTTTTCGAATTTCGGTACGCGTTTAGTCTATTTTAAAGATGGAGCCGTGGAAGTTGGATCTAGTCGAGAACGCTCTGGTAGTGGTGGCATATTCTCCTCATTCTCAACGTTATCCATTGCACATTGCGGATTGCCATCATTGTATTGAAATTCTATAATATTTTCATCTAGATCCTCTTCATTGCTGACTTCTTCCACTGGCGGTGGATTAACAATTACATCGATTGCATCGGCGTTTGAATCACAGTTCTCATCATCATTGCACCAAGCGTCCAATACGGCCTCTAGCTCCGCTTGCGTTAAACAGTTACGGCGACGAATCATTTTACACGCACAAGTGGCAACAATTTAACAACTGACAAAATACGGCAAATATTTGCGACAGACTAGCTTACATTGCAAAGAAAATTTAACAGTAATTTCAAAAACAGGAAAATTTGTGTATTTTTTTGTCAAACGTAAATAATTGTAAAAAAGTTAATCAGCTGTCCCACTGCTGTTTCTTGCTCTTTGCTCTGCTCTCTGAGTCTGAATGTTAGCCGTTGAAGCTAAGCTAGCCAACGTCAAGTTTTGCTATTTTAAATTATATACACAACGAACCAATGGGTGAAAAAATACCCCTCAAATATCTCAGTAATTGTAGAGTTAGAGAGCTAAAATTTTTTGTGTGATCATTTTGAGTCAATTTTAGGCCGTGTGTAAAATTTCATCAAAATCGTATGGCTGGAACTGGTACCCATCTTTAATGGGTTAAACAAAATCACAAAGCAAATGTTTTCCAACTATTTTATTGAACACACTCAAAAACAAAAGCTCTCCACAAGCTTTTGTTGTTTTTGACATTTTGAATTTTTCAAATCAAAATAAATTCAACGTAATAAATAAATCTTTAATATTTGGGTATAAAAATTGTTAATTTGGCCGTTGTTAGTTAAATCAAAGAATAACTGCATCTTATGTGTCCAAAACGCATTAAAAAATATAAGGCATGCAGTGTTTGTTTACATTCATTTTGTTTTTCTTTTCCGTTTTCACTTGATGAGAAGTCAAAGGAAAGGCGAATAAAGCAGTATAACCGCCTTCAAATTACTGATTGCAAATGGGTCCAATCCAAATGTAATATAAGTCTGTGATGCACTTAAACTTTTTATTCAAATGGCATCTTTTTTTTATTTTCTACGAATTATCAGATTTTCAGGTAGCACAGAGAAAAAAAATATAACGCCCAAAAATGAAACACATGTCCAACACTGTATGTACCTATGTATATTGCATTACAATAAATTCAATTAAATTAAAATTATTTTTATACTTTCGAAATTAATATTAGTACTTGCTTTTTCCATTAAACTTTTCTTTCACAGCAAAGCCGTTCTAAGCATGTTTAAACACGTATCGACGACAACACAGAGGGAAGGCACCACACAAGTGACAGGTGGGTATACGCCCAGGGTAACGTAACGTTGCCTCTAATTAGCACAAAGAAAATTACGATGTGAAATGCTGAACTTCATTTTGCTTCATCGATTTTCATTGAAGCATAGCGCCATATGCATACGTATGAATGTATGCACATTAGGCCAAGCCAGAAAACAAACCCAGCAATCCGACTGGAAACTGACACAAATTTTAGTATTTGGTACTGCAATGATCCTCCATGATTCTCCCCATTCATGATAATTCTAAGATATGCCGCATCGATCGTTTATTTCCCCCCTAGGCCTAGGATAATTTAGGAATTTAAAGTCTGCATAATACTTAAATGGCACATAATCAATGTATTTTACAGTTTCGGACTGATTGATCCTAGAAAATTATATTAACTACAAAGGAGGAGAAATCGTTCTCTTACGTGTTATTCCTATGGGATACATTGGCGTCGCTACCTAGGGGCAGGGGGGGCTCGATGATTGCATACCCGAAAATTAGATTAATAAGTTGAAAATTTTATGAAAATTTGTGGAATTTTCCTAAATTTTGTATAAAGCTTGTAACTGTGATTTATGTGGTTTTTGTTAAAGCTTGAAAAATTAGCTCGAAAAACATTACGAATATTTAAAAAAAAACTGCGTATAACTGCGTACTTAGTTTTTCTCTCTGACGTCAGGATTTTTTTTTAAAGACTTTGGAATTTAAAAAATATGATTATTTCAAAAAATTATTTTAAAAGTTCAGTGCAATTTGGCATAAAGATAAGGATATCAAATATAAGAAAAAATTCTGTAGAATTATAACAGAATAAACTTTTTGGTGCAAAAGAGCGAATGGGTATGGAAAAGTCCTTTAAAAATTTTGTCCTGAAAAATCCTTGAAAATTTGCAATATTTATTTTTGAAAAAATTATTGTTTGAGGACAAATATATGTATATACGACCACATCATCGAATTTCGTCCTGCAAACTTTATTAACTTGAAAAGATAAAATTTATTAAAAACGCATTGTCAATACCTATTCGTTAGCGTGGGCCGAAAATCCGTTTTTTTAGAATTTTGGTTGGTAATAGCAAAAATATGGTTCACTATGCTCTAAAAACAATCTGTGTGAAATATGAACATTTTTGGTCAATATCTTAGGCTCGCCCAAGTCCATCAAAGTTCAATATAAAAATTAATAAATAAATTAAGTAATACATTTTTTTACTAAAATTGCAATAATCTTCTAAAGTATTAGTCCTACATAATTAGGTATATGGACCTTTTTTGTAGAGAATCGAAGTTAGCTAGGAAAAATTTTTTTTAGTACTTGAACTTTGATGGACTTGGATATTGACCAAAAACTTTCACATTTCACACAGATATTTTTTAGAGCATAATGAACCATATTTTTGCTATTACCAATCAAAATTCTAAAAAAAACGGATTTTCGGCCCAAGCTACTATTACTATATATATACCTTGTAAACCAAAAAACTTTATTCAGCCTTATCATGAGTTTAATTTTCCCCGAACCGCTTCACTTTTCAAATTATAGTTTCCATGGTTTTACTATGGGCGGATGACGAATTTTCGGGTGAATTTTTTTAGGCGAAACTCAGGATAAGGCAGATTTTGTTTTTTTTGTGTTTCTCTTTCATTTGGTACCCATAGTGTTGTTCTACATTGCACTGATTTTATTAAATAATTTTTTGAGTTAATCATATCTTTAGAATTTGAAAGTCCTTTGAAAAAAAATCCTGACGCCAGAGTGAATAACTAAAAACGTAGTTTTACTATATTTGGCCCATAGTTTCGTGAGTAAATCGATTCTTTCGTGTGGTCTGAATTTTTTAGTTTTTGTGGCACAGTGTTATTCATAGTTTTGAAATATATTTCATGAAAGCAAAAAATAAAAATAGTTTACCTTGTTTAAACACCTACGATATCACTGACCATTATAAAGGACCCTGAATGACGAGAAAGCTCAAAGCTTTACAAATTTGTTGATGTGATTTTTGAACTGAACGATACAAACTTAGCCGGTATACATTTTTAAAAGTTTTACAATCAGTAGTTGAAATTTTATTTTGAAAGGGTTAAGAAAGCTTTAGTTTAATAGTGTGATACTAAATGCCCTTCACCATAAAGTGATACTAAATGCCCTTCACCATAAACGGCGCCAATTTTCTGGGTTATCAAGCCTCCAGCAGTACAAGATTAATTGTTGTCTTTAACGAAGTTCTCTAAATAAATCTTCAACTAAATACTGAAGTATATTTACGAATATCACGTTTTATTATATGCTTAAATTTAATTTCTTAATTTTAGTAAGTATTTCTTTACTGCATACATCCGAATTTCGGGTGTTTTTACTAGTTTTAATAAATTGTCGGTTTAATTTCTTATAAAATTTACCTTTAGGTTTATACATCTTAAGCATACATCGAAAATTTATTTTAGAAAATCAATGTGAAATAATTGCAGAGACGATTAACCGGTTTGCTGTGCAACTGAGACGTCTGATTTTTAAATAATTTTTGTAAACAAATCGGCAAGTACATATCGTTCCCCGCATGCCAGAAACATGAATGTGTAAAAATTAAAATTTTGGGAAATCAAGTTTTACGAGACTTAGCTCTGCATTCATGTAATTGACATTGTAATATATGTGGTTTCCGTGTACGCATGGTATTCTGGGTTTTGGTATAACATAGGACATCCAAAGGTTAATCAAGTCAACCCAATAACTCAAAATTGATAAATTTGCACATTCATGCTTCTGGCATAAGGGCGACGAAATGTATTTACTTCACATTTATTAATTTTTTATACGTCTGTCCTACATATCTTCGTAGTAAGAAAATAGTAGTTATATTTCGACACCTGAGTGGAAGATCGACCTATCTCGGCAGCCAGTTCGAAATCCACCTATATCAGAAAACTTTTCAAGAACGCCCTACTTCAGAATTTGATTGAAGAACGCCCAATTTCAGAATTTTATTGAAAAACACCCTCTCCGAGAATTTGGTTTAAGAAAGCCCTATTTCAGATTTCGTTTCAAAAACGCCCTATCTCAAATTAATATGTATTGAAAATGTGCTGAGGTAGGGCGTTTTGGAATCAGCAGCTGAGTTAGAGCGCTTTTGAACCAAATTCAGAGATAGGGCGTTCTTGAAAAGTTTTCTGAAATAGGGCGTTTTCGAACTGCCTGCCGAGATACGTCGATCTTCCACTCAGGTGTCGATTTCCTGTTAATATTCCTCTATTTGCATGAAAACAAGTCAAAAAAGTTTAGTACTCCACTCTACTTACTAAACTAAATTTATATTAGGCTACTAGTTAAGATTGTCATTTCAAATGGAACCATTTAGTTTACACATATGTATTAATAAGGAATTGATTACATTAAAAGTTTTAAATAAAATTTTTGTGGGATATTTTTATATGTCACTTTGAATTTTGAGTTAGCTCATTTTAGATCTAGGTGTGCGATATGATTCTCCCCTCATGGAGGATAATTACTACATATACCAAATCCTAAAACTTGAATCAGTTTCCGGCCGCATTGCAGGAATTTTTTTTTGCTTGGTTTAATGCACATATTTACTCACATAACACAGTCCGGCAAAATCTTGCTTTTTTGTGTAAATGCGAAAATCCAAAAGAATCTCTTGATGAACATACATACATATACGTATTTTGGCGATTTGCTGCAGCACCTCAAAATATTATTTAAATCGACTTTAAAGTTTGGACTTAGTGCTGACGATCGTAAATAAATTACACAATGTAAGACATTTTCAAAAATTCTCATAATCACGGCACTTGATGCATGAAATTCATGTAAAATTTTCGGCTGAATCCAAATTTGATAGACGCATTATGTGAAATTTAAACGATTTTCGTGATGTTATAAGTTTACAGCTTTTTTTTAAGTTATTTCATGTTTGTTATATAAAATTAAAAAGCCTTTCGAGGAAAACAAAAGTAACCAAAATCGGCGGAGAAGTGACAGAGTTATGGTTAATGAAAGTGTAATTTGATAAAAAAAAATATTATTCTTAGGCAATCACCAACAAATAAGAAATTTTGCGCCTTGTCTTTACGTGTCATAATCGAATGAAAAATGTAAGACATAGAGTAAACAAACCTATATTTACTTTTACATTCTACTTCTTTTTGTATATTCTTATCAATTGTCAATTTCATCGAAACTTGTCAGAGCTTAGGTAATAATTCATTAACGACTTAGGTGAATAAAATTATAATACCCCCTCTTCACGTAGAGAGTTATAAAGAAACGCTAGTGGGTGTATATGCACATATTAACAGATATGTGTGCTTACTTAAAGTGTCATAAAAAGATAGATAGAAAGACAATATGATAAGAATTAGTTTAATTCGTTTTGTATTCAACTTTTATCTTTACCATGGAATAGTCGCACCTTTTGGCATCAGAATAGTTCTGAGGGAGACAAACTCCAATTTTGTATTTAATTACCTTTTCAATATGATTTTATTTATTTAAATCAGGCAACTTTTATTAATTTACTATATTATAGCTTATACCCGCGTGTTTTACCCCACGTCTTAATACACATATGAAAAATTATTTAAATATGCTATATTTTATTTCTGTTATAGCTGTATATAATTTTAAGTACACTGAGGGAAATAATGCATAGTAAAAATGAATATTTTATATTTGATTATCGTTTAAAAATGTTCGTATTTAAAAATAATATTTTCATACAAAATTTATTACGCACGTATTTGACTGTTCACATCTGAGTATGTATATGCAAGTGTACATACGCACCCCAAGCATGCAGAGCGCCGCTCTGAGAGCGGCGACAACACACACATACATACATAGTACAAATCGCGTGCTGTGGTGTTGATGGATATTCAACATTTGAAAGTAAATTTATATGCCCGGGTGTAGCTGAGTGCGCAAAGATGCTTGCCACAAGTTGTTGATATCCGGAGATGGTCGGGTTCGAATTCCACTGCGGGCAACATGCAAATTAAATATTTTTTTTTAGTTTTTGTCTTGATTATTCACTTCGCGGATGCTTTTTCAGTATTAACGCGGTCATTTTAATATGCGCGTAATTGAATTGAATATTTACCAATATACAGTACTTTCGTTGACGTTTATAATAAGATCAATTACATTTCTATTTGATTTTAATATTTTTTTCCCTCAGTGTAGGTTAAGGTATTTAGGCCGTTTAAAACTATGAAATTATAAAATCTCGTCTGCACTAGACCGTTCGTTATTTCAACTCTTTTTAGAAATATACAGTTTGCCGGGCGGAGAAAGATGTCTTTTGGTCTAAAAATAAGCTGTTCAAAATTTTATTCGAATATGATAACTCTAAGTACTTGCACATTGCATCTGAAAATTTAGAAAACATTATATTATGCATTCAGACAAAAAAAAGTGTTTAACAAAATGGTTGAATCAAATTATCAGCTTAAGAGTTATCTGCAAATCTATGGGTGAAATCGGACACAATTTTAAGTCGCATCGTTATTATACTGTGAATTACACCTAAAAGCTGCAAACTTTTAGTTCTTATTTTTATGCGATATTGAAGATTATTTAATTTCAAAGTATATATATCAAAATCTGTTACAAACGGATTTTAAAACAGAAAAGTTGTAGCAAATTTAGCAAAGAATATTGGATTTAAGCAATGTATCGTTATTGTAAAGAATGCATGATTATGCACATTGCAATTAGAAAAGCAGGTTACAATAGTTTTGTTTTATTTAGCAATAGTTAGTAATATTGTGTGACAAATGTTACGAATTATCATGCTTTGGCGGTCAAAAAAGTTGATAAAATAAAATAAATTGAGGGAGATAAATAACAGTTGATTTTAAGATAACGAGCCATAACCGCCAAAAGGGCGTAAGCGACAACCTGTTCGATTTTCTGTTTTTAACGGAAATCGATTACCTACCCCCATACGCACCAGCTGTCAAAATATCAAAGTCGTACGAAGTACCGTTACAAAGTTATAGCGAAAGCAATTTTGGCTTAAGTGCTTAATTGTACTCTGTTTACATTTTTTTGTGCCCGCAGTGTCGGTTAAGCCTTTTTCTCCATGAACAAGTTTTCATTGCAGAGGGGAATTGTTAGATTTTTGTGTGAACGTTTTGAAGTACCTCTGTTTTACAAGATTTTATTTCGCTTGCTCTGTATGTTTTTTTGTTTTTTTAATATATACAAGGAGAACGCATCGAAAGCGTAACTCCCGTAGAGTGGAACTTCAATCCGAACTAAAACTCCTTGTCTTGCTCTGTATGTATGTATGTTGCAATCAATTTTTGATCAACTTCTCAATGACCTATAGACTTGAAACTTCACAGTTGGCTCAGAATCAATTTTTGATCTACTTCTCAATGACCTATAGACTTGAAACTTCACAGTTGGCTCAGAACCCGATGACAATGCAATACGAAAGATGAGTTAATCAGATAGGTGGCGCAGGAGTCGAGATATTTGAAAATCCCGTGTTTATAGTCCGATTTGGTTCATATTTAGAACGTATATTGACTACATGAAAAGGAATAACTGCACTAAAAAATTTGCCGATTGATGGCGCACGAGTCTGGTAAACCAGTAGTTATTGTCCGATTTCGTTCATATTTAGAAAGCTTTCTTTAAAAATTATTGATTTTACAATTAACTTATTTCTTCCAAATATGGACTATTTACAAACAAAAGTAAATGCGTATATTTCGGGTAGATTAAGATTTTTAATTAGAAGTAGATATAAAAATATAATACATGTATATGGTGTTAAAATACTTGGTTGTTGCAGCGCTTAACTAAAGGCGCACTCGTCGCATACAGCGACACTGATTCTTCTGAAGAGTTAGTAGAAGAGGAAAATTCTGTGTTCGTTTCTTAAAATAATGCACTCCAATAAGGCAAAACAGGCTCATCCTCTGCCCTTTGATGCTTTGCCAGGGGAGATGGTTGCCCTGTAAAGCAGAAGGTTGCTTTAAATGACGATATTATGAAATGCGATAGCCTGATAAGGATAACTAGGCAAAACATACACTTTTACAGGGTTGAGTGTAACGTCAAACACATTTTGCACCATGGAAGAACAACATTTTTTGGGACAAACGAAACCGGCATTAGGTTTTATAAAGAAATAGTATTTTATCCAATAATGTCGAGCCCTCACCGCCAAAAAGGCGTAAGCGACAAAAAGTAAGTTTTTCAGTAGGCGTTTTTTTCTTATTTACACTGCAATTACTGTAGATACTAACGTGCAGATTAATGGAAAAGTTAAGATTGATGTTAGGTATATTATACTGGTGGTTTTATTCGTCCATCTTTAATGAAACAGGTGATTTTGTCGCTGACGCCCTTTTTGCCGTCACAAAAAAGGCTACAGCACGCAATTGCGGCGGTTAAGCCAAAAGAGATAAAAAAAAACATTATTTTGCATTAACAAAAACCTTTTTTTGGCTTATTGGAGTCATTTTAAGAACGCGAAAATCCCCCGGCTGAACCCTCAGATGTCAGAACGGTGTCCAGCGAAAATCAGAAATCAGTGTCATTTTCTCACGCTCCTCAATATATGGAAATGGTTTTTGAACGTGGCCTATGGAGGCAACGAAGGACCAAACCTCTTGAAAAAGGCTCTGGGTTGGAACAAGGTGTTAGACGACCCGTGCTGATGTTTAGCCTGGCTGGGGACCCAGATTAGTAACTAGCCCAGTCTCGAACTGAGTGCTCCGGATACCTGGTGACCACCGGTTTTATCTAGCTTTATCTTTGCACACGAACCTCTGTGCAAGCGGACCTCCTTTGTCCGATATTCGTGGGACCAAGATTATGAGTGAAATTTCCAAATAAAAAAGAATCAATAAGGAGTACGGTCCTCCAAAAAACCGACAGGGTTGGCTTCGACTTCGGCTTCAGCCTCGAGCAGGGCAGGGGTCAGACTGCCATTGTTAGGGGGCAGAGGGGGCTTAAGCGACAGGGCTGGTCCTAACACGAGCGACGCAGGAGGAAGTGTGAGGAAAGGAGGTCCTGGGCAGACCGGTCTCCAATCATTTGATGGCAGGAGCACGGGGCAGGTACCAATCTTCCACTGTGTGAAATCGGGCCATGGCAACCTGCAAATTAAGGAGTAGAAATAACATAATTCACGGGGCCAATTGGTCGTGGCTAGGCAAGGGTACTTGTACAACAACTAGACTACTATGGCCGCAAATTGATAGGAAAAAAACCGAAGAGCTGCTCAGTCATTGGCTATTTGGTAGGTAATCGATTTCTGTAAAAAAAAGAAAATCGGTAATTTGTCGCTTACGCCCTTTTGGCGATCTGACCCCTGCCCTGCTCGAGGCTGAAGCCGAAGTCGAACCCAACCCTGTCGGTTTTTTAGAGGACCGTACTCCTTATTGATTCTTTTTTTTGCAAATTTCACTCATAATCTTGGTCCCACGAATATCGGACAAAGGAGGTCCGCTTGCACAGAGGTTCGTGTGCAAAGATAGAGCTAGATAAAACCGGTGGTCGCCAGGTATCCGGAGCACTCAGTTCGAGACTGGGCTAGTTATTAATCTGGGTCCCCAGCCAGGCTAAACATCAGCACGGGTCGTCTAACACCTTGTTCCAACCCAGAGCCTTTTTCAAGAGGTTTGGTCCTTCGTTACCTCCATAGGCCACGATCAAAAACCATTTCCATATATTGAGGAGCGTGAGCAAATGACACTGATTTCTGATTTTCGCTGGCCACCGTTCTGACATCTGAGGGTTCAGCCGGGGGATTTTCGCGCTCTTAAAATGACTCCAATAAGACAAAAAAAGGTTTTTGTTAATGCAAAAAAATGTTTTTTATAAGATTTCATTTAACTTGGTCATCCCGCGCAAATCGCGGAAATTTCCAATCGATTTTAAACTGACTTCCCGACAAGTTAGAGACTTGAAATTTTCAGCATAGCTCCAATCACGATGACAATGCAACTTAATATATAAATGAATTCCCCATATGGTCCAGGAGTCTTGATTCAAAGGCGGTCAAAAAATAGTAATATTTATGGCTAACAGAGCGTAATTTGCCAAAAAACGTAAAACCAGAAGTAAAACCATTAGAAGACTCCGGATGTCGACCCGCTGCTGTTATATGTACATATGTATGTTTATACAAAACGTAAGCAAACAACATTTTGCTTGCCAAGTCTTCTGTTCTCTTTCATTGCAAGTTGAATTATTTTAATATCTATTGCAAAATTTTTTAAATAAAATAAAATAACACTTTTTAATATACAACGCTTTTATAAATGGACAAAAAATTATAAAATAAAATAATGTGAAAAAAATATTTTTTAACAAGTAAGAAAGTCTAAGTTCGGGCGGAGCCGAACATTAAATACCCGGCGCAAGTATTAAATATATGTTTTTCACCTTTCCGAAAGCTACCGCTACATGGAAAGCCGGGGTGTATCAGTTTTGAGGACATTGGCGTCCTTAAATTTCGAAATATCGCAGTTTCAAGCATTTCTGAAATTTACCGTTACATGAAAAGCGGCCGCAATTTTAGTCCGATTTCCATACTTTTCGGCGTTTTGGTTCTATGGGGCAAGTACAATAACCACACCAAGTTTGGTACAAATTGGTAGAACGGTTACAGAGATACATATATGTATATGATCATAAGTGGGCGGTGCCACGCCCATTTTCCAAAATTATATCATAAACGTATTTCGATAAGGAATTGTTGCAAGCCTCAATTTTGAATAAATTATCTTTAATATTTACTGATTTATCGAAGATTTCGTATTTCTCTAAATTACTGTTATATGGGATGTGGGCGTGGTTACTGTCCGATTTTAAAATTTTTCGGCCATTTTGTATGTCGTATCAAGGCCAACAACTGTGCCAAGTTTGAAAGAAATTGGTGCAGCGGTTACCAAGATAAACACATGTAACCATAAGTGGGCGTGGCTACGCCCATTTTCCAAAAATTTATAATATTCTTATTTTTCGTCTGCAAGTTACTGTAAATATCAATTTTGAGTGAATTATCTTCAGTAGTTACTAAAATATCGCAGTTTCCGTATTTCTGGAAATTACCGTTATATGGGAAGTGGGCGTGGTTATTGTCCGATTTTGCCCATTTTCAATACCATCCGTCCTACGCCAGAAATCAGTACACGTACCAAGTTTCGTTAAGATATCTCAATTTTTACTCGAGTTATCGTGTGCACAGACGGACGGACGGACGGACGGACAGTCACCGCTTAATCGATTTCTCTTTTCATTCTGATCATTTATGTATACATTTGTCTATATCTATCTCGATTCGTTTTGCCTGTTACAAACAACCGTTATGTGAACAAAGTTATAATACCCTTGTGCACAAGTGCGCTCGGGTATAAAAACAAACTTTTATTTAACCTGTACAATCAAAGGAATAAAATGAAGTAGTGTAACAAAAGAATAGCAAACCGGCATTTAAATATCTGCATACATACATATACATACATACCTAACCAATTATGCATGTACGCTGAATTCGCCGACAAGCTTTTTTAAAAACGAGGTAAATTAGTACAAATTGTTAGTAATTTTCATTAGAGTTTGAATAACTCCTTTTACTAAATGGCTTTTAGTAACTTTAACGAGACCTTAACTTATTTTATTTTATTAATTTTAGTGCAGTTTTGACAAAATTTTCTTGCTAAAAAATCTTTTGTTACACTACTTCATTTTATTCCTTTGATTGTACAGGTTAAATAATATAATATATTTTTAAATATTTTTAAAAAATATATTTTTTTACATTATTTTATTTTTATATCTCTTTTGGCTTAACCGCCGCAATTGCGTGCTGTAGCCTTTTTTTATGACGGCAAAAAGGGCGTAAGCGAAAAATCACCTGTTTCATTAAAGATGGACAAATAATACCACCAGTATTATATACCTAACATCAAACGTAATTTATTCATTGTCCTTCACGTAAGTATCTACAGTAATTGCAGTGTTAATAAAAAAAATGCCTACTGTAAAATTTACTTTTTGTCGCTTACGCCCTTTTGGCGGTTAGGGCTCGATAAAGTTGGAAATTCTACGGGATAAATTTATACTTGAAAATATTTTACACCGAAATAAAAATTATTTTACTAAAATTCCATGGTTGGCGTCTTCGTCCTTTTGTATCCTTTCATATGAGAGAAAATGTCAAATTCTCAGAATTTAAAATTACTGGTTAGTTACTGTATAACTATTCTAATAGATAAAAATTAAGATAATTTGAAGACGGTTTTTTTTTTTTGAATATTTTTAATGTATCTGACATACAAGAAGAAGACACATTTTTTGGGATGTCATTTCATAAAAAGTAGGAAAAAAGATTTGTGCCCAGTAACTACTCCAACATATATGTATGTAATTATTATTTGTTTGCTTTGCTGTTTTCTTCCAACGGGGCCAATATGTATACATTGTGCAGATATATACTTGTGGTCAGCTGGTTAAGTTAAGTGACATTCTGATCTATTTGGCCTATTTTTCCTTAGTTTATTTAATGTTACTACTTTTTAACCGACTTCCAAAAAAGGAGGACCACGTCAACCGATTTCGATAATTATTTTTTTATCGGAAAGGTAGTGTCTCAGAGGTGGTCCCTATGGTAATATGGTTTAGATACGATCATTGGATCATGAACAGGCATGGGCAGAGACTTAGCAGGTGCTAAACGACCGCAAGCATCGCGTGTACGTATACAAGCGAGAGCGTAACGAAGAGAACGCGACGGCATGAAAATGAATTGGACACACTAACACATTCTCACTTTTAGCTCAGGCTTGTTTGTGGTCGTGCCCACCTCTGATCATGAAATATATATACATATATATATATATATATATTTTATATGAGAATTGAAGTCAGTTTTGTTTTTTGCTAAAAATTATTTGTTTTATAAAAGTCTAACACATTACGTCACATAAATACACATTTCAAACTTCGATAAAAATTCACCAAACTTTAACAATAAAACCGAAAAATTTTAAAAATGTTGTATTCAGAAATTTAGGAAAAATTATAGGTATGCGCTTTTATAGCCGATTCCAGGCATTTTCTTCCATATACACCTACCGAAATAGCTATATGTGCATAGCTGAAATATTAATGTTTTGTACGTACCCTTTAATATGTCAAAAAAAGGGTTAAATTTACGTATGCAGAAAATAAGTGTAATGTGTAATGTGTAATGATGCTGATAGTTGCGCTGTCATCAATGTTACTTATCCTGGTCATGTGAAAGCTGACAAAAGATGCTATACTATATTTTTTCGATTTTCTTAGTCCCTAAAACTATATATATTATATTATACCATGATTCAATAATACAAGGTTAGATAATTATTGACAGCTGCGGTTTGACACTCCCTTACAAAAGGTTGTATTTACGAAGGACGGAGAAAGGGGAACAATGAAATCTCTTGGTGTGAAAATGGTAGTAGAAAAGTACACAATTAGTAGTGAAATTCCTTTTGTAAATTCTAATATATTTGCAGGAAGTCTGGCATTTTAAACGAAATGTTGAACGTAATACTGATATATCTACGTGAATTGCGTAATTTATATGCTATTTAGCTGTATAAAAACTGCAAAATGACTCAAAATCAAAATAAGACTACTATGAGATTGATGTAAACATCCAATTCAAAAACAGTTTATGTTTTCATCAGTTAAATATGCTTCATATGCATATACAAATAAACATATTGCACAAAAACTTATACTTCTATTTCACAACATAGCTACACTGTTTCCACTTAAATGTGCAAAGAAGCAACACGGTGCCACTGCTATGGGAGCGGTGCGAGAGAGACAACTGTCAGTTTATCGAACCTTGCATGATACAAAAAACAAGGTAGTTCCATTGTCACTTTTTCGTCGCCATATTAACAATCTGACAATTAAGCAGATTGTGACATTTCGTGCTACCATACCCAATATCTAAAATCCTTCAAATTTTCTTATTAATTTTTTGTCGATTTAAAAATATTTTGTTCTTAAGCATAGTATTTTTTTCCTGTTTCACGTGAAAAAGCTGTTAAAGTGCATATAAAATTTGTTTCTGTGAAATAAGTGTGAAATTCCATAACATTTCCTCGGCAAAGTAATATTCTGTTCACGCTGTGAAAAAGCTTGCAACATTTTTGCAACATGAAGCTAACAACACAATTTTCATGACATTTTTAAATACACGTGATCATGTTACTTTCCAGAAGGTGTCGCGCCCGTTTTTCTCATCTCTCATCTTCATCTCTTTCTGCGTCACCAGAATTTTAGTTTATATGGCTTATACCGCTAGCTCTCGTAGCTGGATACGAGATCGTTTTCATATAACCCCATTTTTCATAGATTTGGGATTGATTTCCTTTACCTCTATTCCAGTTCTACGGTGGCACGCTGCATTTTCCAATAAACCCATATTTTTCCATGAGCTTGAGATTGACATATATCCATACCAAGTTCCAGGACTCTACCATAAACACTTTCAGAGATATGCACTATGAAAAAATTCGATTTGTATAGGAGGTTCCACACCCCCTTTAGATATCGGTTTTGTTTTAGCCTATAACCATTCTTGGAAAATTTGTGTCCGAAATTTAAAAAAAATCGGTACAGCCGGTATGGGCATTGTGACTCCTCAAGCGAAATGAACTAATGATTACAAAAAAATGAAATCAAACATAGTAGTTGACCAAAAAAGAATATTAGACTTAATTTTCTCAACTTCTCAGAATGTAGAAAAGCTAAGAAATATATAATAAGATAGTATATATTAAAACAGCCCCCAAAACATTTACTAAAGATGCCCCTGAACTACACAAATCAGTTTGATCGAAAATTTGTTTTCATCTATTTATTTTATACTTCGCTTTTGGGTGTGTCAAAATTTCATGTGAAAACAATATGTGTTGCTGGAAAAAATTTCACGGCCCATGGGTCCCAAAGTAAATTCCATTTGCTGTTAAATGGACAAAGACAATATGTATTAATAACACATCGAAATGCGTAATTTCAGTGTCAGAATCATATCAGAATCATCGTATCCGATATAGAAAACTACATTGTGAAATAATCAGATGACATGAGGACACTAAAAAAAATTTTAAAATATGTTCACTAAAATTGTACTAATATTAAAATAATGATTTGGCAAGTTGTTATCGAATTTAATTTAAAATTTAAACGTTTTTAAGATAAGATATTAATTATTTTTAAAAGGTAAATATTAATACAACTATTTCATTTATAATCCCAAATTTAGGATATAAAATCTCCCACACCAAAAAA
>NW_023458568.1:16314264-16331074 GCF_013731165.1 Rhagoletis pomonella | reverse complement strand
CGACTTAAAAATATCTGGCCAAGTTTAGCTGTTGAAAAAAAGTAACTGTTATTTACCGTCCCCGCACTATACAGTTAGTGGCTAGAAATTTTTGAACAAACCTGTTGTAAGGAAATGGGTATTAAAATCATAGATCGCCAAATTTTCCTAAATTTGTAAACTAGTGTAATTAGTCAGTGATATTGAACCAGATAGTAATACTGAAAATTCTATTTCACTATCACTATGTAGTGCTAGTGAAACTTTAAATGCACTTTCACTAACCATATAGTGGTAGTGAAATTGAAATTCGCTACCACTAACCACATAGTGGTAGTGAAATTGGAAATTCATTTCGATTTAATGCAATTTTCCCAACCCTGATAATAGTTAGATGTTCATCACATTTTAAAATAAAACAAGTAAAGAAGTATAAGTTCGGGCGAAACCGAACTTTATATACACGGCGCAGGTATCAAATATCGTCGTTTCAACTTTCTCTGAGCTACCTTTGCATGATAAGTATGGGTCTTTACCCGATTTCAAACGTTTTCGATAATATGCAGAGTTAGACTTAATGATATAATTGAACCTAGTTAGGTACAAATCGATTAAGTGGTTACCGAGGTACACCGTTATAGTTACAAAGTGGGCGGTGCTACGCCAAATTCCTAAAAGTCTATAGCAGTGTTATTTATTGTTAGGAGATTGTTGTAACTATTAACTTTAAGTAAATTAGCGTCCTCAGTTATTGAAATATCGGAGTTTTCGTATATCTGAAATTTACCGTTATACGGGAAGCGGGTGTAATTTTAGTCCGATTTTAATAATTTTCAACAAATTGCTTTTCCGTACCAAGGTTATTAAGTGCGCTGAGTTTGGTGGACATTGATAAATCGGTTACCGAGATACACATTTGTGGTCATAAGTGGGCGGCGCCACGCCCATTATCCAAAAATTTATAATATTATAATTTTCTCCTAAGTGGTTATTCCAATCATCGATTTTAAGTGAATTAGCTCCAGTAGTTACCGATTTGTGGGAGTTTTCGTGTTTCTGTAAATTACCGTTATATGGCAGGTGGGCGTGGTTATTGTCCGATTTCAAAGATTTTGAACAAATTTCTTAGCTAAACCCTACCCAAGCCTCGTACCGAGTTTGGTCAGTATTGGTGAAACGGCTGCTGAGATAGAGCATTTCATCATAAGTGGGCGGGGTCACGCCTATTTTCCAAAAATTTCATAACAATATTATTTTTTACCACAATTCTACTCCACATACTAATTTTCAGCAATTTCCATCTAATATTTACTGAAATATCGCAGTTTTTGCATTTTTCGAAAATACCGTTATATGGGAATTGGGCGTGGTAACATTTCGATTTCGCGCATTTTCAATACCAACCTACTTTGGATAAAGGGCAACATACATACCTTCGTTGCGATATCTAAATTTTTGCTCGAGTTATCGTGTACACGGACAGACGGACGGACGGACAGACATTCATTTATGTATACATGTGTCCGATTCGTTTTGGCTGTTACAAACAACCGTTATGCGAAGAAAGTTAATATACCCTTGTGCACAAGTGCGCTCAACTATGCGTTTTTTCTTAGCGGCGTTAATTGTAGAGATAGAACTTGTACTCGTTTAGAATACTTTAAAGAAGAATCGATGCCAGTACTCATACTTTCAAAAAAGTATCGATAATACTCGTACTTCGAAGTATTTTTAAGGCAAACGTGAAAAGTAAACAAAAATCAGATTGATTTGCTTTTATGACCTCTTCCTATTTGTATATATATACTAGACACTGCTGAAATATGATTTAACAAGGTTTTCGAATGAAGTTTTTGAAATAAACTTGCAATAAGCACAAATCATATTTAAAGTCTTTAGAAGCAATTATTTTAAAGGTTTTGACTTTTCTTGGAAAATGAAATATAATTCTATGTTGTGTAAAAATTTCATAGCTGTACCAATTATCAGTAGCTCACTAGGACAAAATGTATTTATATTAATCCTTGTTATGGCAGTATATGCACTAAATTCAGTTTCAGTTTTTTCAGTTATGACAGTATTGAAGTAAATGAGCGCTATATTCATTTACAAGACATTCATATTGTATATCATAGAAGATAATTTTCGTACCCAGTATTTAGTGGCAATTTTTTTTTAATTTTTCTATGTAATTGAAAGATCGAAATTTTTGTGCAACGCTTAAAAAAGTTTTTACATAGAAAACTTTTTAGCTCTTCGATACTTTTAAGTATTCGCGATCTTTGCTCGGTACTTGTCTTTTTCCTTTGACGTTTCTCCTCTCTTTACCAGAAATTATCGGTAAATCCGGGTTGTATTTTTTTAATACAGGATTAAAGGGTGAACACACCAAAACTGCGACACTTAGAAATTACTACCAGAAACAAACTAGCAGGCTTTGAAATTATTTTTTTTTGTATTATATAACTTGGAAGTTTAGATGTTATTAAAATGTTAAAATATTAGTTATTATTTGTTCTATATGCAAGTAATCGGTATTTTCATCGTACACGCGCCATCATGTTCTGCACGACTGCATCATCGACTTTACGCGATGCGCACAACTACTTTGTTTTGCACTCTTCAATATTTTTTACTGTTTCACCTGTTTTCTGCAAGATTTCTTTGACAATTGACCAATATTCCCCAATAGGACGTGGCTCTGGGCTATTGGGTGGATTGCAGTCGTGAGGTACAAAATTGATGTTATTTGCATTATACCACGGTAATGTGTCCTTGGCATAGTGGCAGGTTCCCACGTCCGCCTAGAACAGTGGCCTACTCCTTATCTGTTGATAAATGACAGAAGACGCCTTTTGAGGCACTCATCCCGATAAACTTGATCATTCATTGTCCCGGATGGGAAAAAAGGGCTGCTCTTACGGCCACAGGATCAAATAGCTTGCCAAACCATGTGGTTTTTTGGAAATTTGGACTTCATTTTCAGCTTACAACTTTCAGGGGCATCTTGACGACTTGCGCCAGTATAAAAATCTTGACCTGCAATATATTTTGAATTTTTATAGCAGTAGGTTTCGTAGTCCATAACAATGCAGTTGTATTTTTTAATTTAGAATTCATACAACTTCCGAATGCGGGATTTCGCTGTAACATTCTACTTTGCGCCTCGGTCTGGCGCTGTTTGAGCTGTAGAACATCTCAATGAAGCTTTACCTCTTGTACGAAAAACTGCGATCTGCGTACGGATTTTGCAACATAACGCGACAAAATCTTCGGATTTCGCGAAAACGCACTGAGGACCTTCCGAGCACTGTTTTTATCACTTTGACCATGCTAACCCACGCTCCCTGGTTTTCCCGTAACTGCCAGGCCTTATTTGTACCGATTAAAACCCTGCAAACTGTCGAATAGTGCAATCTTTAATTTTTTAGCAATTTTACGTGTACTTAAGGCCGGATCATTTATAAACTCGTGCAAAATGGTTTGTCTCGTTTCTAACTCGGTTGCCATTTTTAACTCAACTAGGAATCGAATTCAAATGAAATTTCTTCTACGTCCAACTAAGGTTATGTGGTCAGCTTATGGTATTTGAATTTCAAAATATTGAATTCGTTTTGTGTAAGTTATAAGCTTCCCAAAGTGTCGCAGTTTTGGTGTGTTCACCCTTTATTTTATAACTTGGTTTTCAGAGGGGAAATTTTGTGTTCTTAAGTACGTATTGGATAGTTCAGCTCGAAAAAGCAGATAATGTGGCCATAAGTATGTAGGTCGCTAAACAAAAAAATCGAATATAACAATTTTGTGAAATTTATTAAGGGCAGCAGTCTACCGGATATCCGAATCTGGCTCTTACTTTTTACACGGTATCTGGCAATTTAAACGAAATAAGTTAATAGTAAAAACAAATATTTTTAAAACAAGCTTTCTAAATATGAACGAAATCGGACAATAAATACTGGTTTAACAAATATATCGACTCGTGCGCCACCAATCGGCAAAATCTCTAGTGGAGTTATTCCTTTTCTTGTAGTTAATATGTATACCTTCTAAATATAAACCAAATCGGACTATAAATGAGGGGTTCTCAAATATCTCAACTCCTGCGCCACCTACCGGATTAACTCATCTGTCATATTGCATTGTCATCGGGTTCTGTGCAAGCTTTGAAGTTTCAAGTCTCTAGGTCATCGGGAAGTTGGTCAATAATTGATTGCACAATTTGCCCTTAAGAAACATGCATACATACATGGGCGTAGCCAGAACGAAATTTAGGGGGGGCCCATACAAAATAAAAAATTCAAAACCAATAACTTACTTATGTACTAAAATTTTTTTTATTATAGCTTAAAATTATTGTAACCAATAAAGGTAAATATGTTGTACAAAAAACAAATAAACAGAAGTTCACAAAAGTTGATATAAAACTATTCGTCGATTTAAATTGTTAACTTTTTACTGAGCATGTTTATTTTACGAGGAGGAAGCATGGAAAGCCTAACCCCTTCCGTGTGAGACTTTAACCCAAACTAAAATTCCTACCGTCATGTACCGTTCCCCTCCCGGTACCACCGTCAAGGATTTCGTCGGGATTATAACACTGTGTGACTGATAAGGTTATAGATCTATTCTCTTCCTCTTCTTCCTTTTTGGCGCTGTAACCGTCAAAGCGATTTTGACCAACTGACGCCTATTAGAAATGCCAAGTGAAGCCAGAATACTTTCAGAGCTGGGGCGTCGGTGTCCATTCGAACGACATGATCAAGCCAGTTGAGCCGCTGTATTTTAATACGCCACATACCAGCACGGGCATGATGAGTGATTTATAGTGTGGTTTTCGTACGTCGAGAGAGGACTTTACTCCTGAATTGCCTACTCAGTCCAAAGCAGCACTTGTTGGCAAGAGCGATTCTGCGTTGGATTTCCATGCTGACATTATTACAGGTGTTAATGCTGGTTCCCAAGTAAACGAAATTCTCTACTTCCTCGAAATTATAACTGTCAAAAGTGACGTGGGTGCCAGGCGCGAATGTGCTGATTGTTTGTTTGATGACAGGAGATACTTCGTCTTGTCGTCGTTTACCACCAGACCCATTCGCTTTGCTTCCTTGTCCAACTTGGAAAAGTCAGGACAGACTTCGCGGTTTTTCTTACCGATGATGTCAGTGTCATCGGCATAAGCCAGCAATTGTACGCTCTTGTAGTAAATTGTTCCTAAGCGGTTCAGTTCTGAAGATCTTATTATCTTCTCCAACATCAGATTAAAGAAGCCACATGAAAGAGAGCCGCCCTGTCTGAAACCCCGTCTGGTGGCCAAAGGCAACAGAGCAGAGCTGGTGGTATTACTCAACGTCATTTTTCACAGGCGTATGACAGACATAGCGGCATATACCTTTAAGTACTGTCGAAAGCGGCTTTAAGGTCGACAAATAGGTGGTGAGTGCGGATCATTTTCTCGCGGGTCTTTTCCAAGATTCGGCGTACTGTGAATACCTGGTCTATGGTAGACAATACATTCGATAAGACCTTGCAACCTATGCTTAGAAGGTTGATCCCGCGGTAGTTGGTACGCATGGTCGCCTTTCTTGTGGATTGGGCAGAGCGCACTTGAATTCCAGTCGTCGGGCATGCACCTTATTACCTCCTTGCCATCGTAATTAAATAGCTCAGCTGACAGGCCGTCAGCTCAAACAGCTTTGGCACTTTTCTTCATAGTCAGGCGCTGGGATATCGACTCCATCGTCATCGACTGGGACCTCGAAGTGCTTCCGCTATTCAAAAGGGTCGAAAAGTGTTCCCTCCATAATCTGAGTACGTTCTGGACATCGGTCACTAGGTCGCCACGGTTGTTCATACAAGAGTCTTGAAACCTTCCGTAAGTCGCTCAACTCTCTGCTAAAAATTTCGGGTGTTTTTTCTGTCAGACAGCATTTCAAGCATTTTCTCACACTCGTGATCGTACCAGTAATTAGCGGGAAATGTGGTTCCACTGCTCGCGCAAGTCGGTTTGTTGAAGAGTGCTCTCTCACAGCAGGTGTGAGGGTCGAGCGCCGAATCCATTGGCCGTCTGTTTTGATTGCAGCTTTTCGACGTTGAACTTTCCCTGCATTGTTGGGGGCCCTTTTTTTGCTTCTCCGAGGTTAGGTCGTATATTGGATGCATCAATATAGTAGTGCGAGTCGATGTTTGGCCCTCGGAGTGTACGTATGTACATCTAAAACATGGAAGCATGTCTTCCGTCTATCACAACATGCTCGATTTGGTTTCCCGTTTTTCGATGTGGAGACATCCATGTAGCTTGAGAGAACGAAAAATGACACTGAAGATGGAACAACGCCGAAACCGGTTTGTCTCCAAACCAAATTTGACAAGGGACGACGGAAAATCGTTCCACAATACATCACACTCCTACCCTGTCGGAAACACCAACAACGAAAATGAGAATAGCTTGATGGATGTTTTTATGCTAGAACCCAGAAATACATACTGCCAAGATTCGGGCCCCGGCGAAGTGGATCATCCTCAGCCCGCCGTTTCTATGTGGAGGCTGATTTTTTCGACACTGGCACCAAAGATCCCTTCGTTGCCCACCTTGGCATTTAAATGGCCAAGCACGATTTTTATACGTGTCGGGGGCAGCGCTAATATGTACGCTCTAAGCTAAGAGAGCCTTGGATGCCTCGTCCTTCTCTTCCATCGGGGAATTGGCACATGTGAATGAGATGTTGAAGAATCTCGCTTTGATGCGGATTGTGGCTAGACTTTCGTCCACTAGAGTGAACGCCGGTCTCTCTCCCACCACAAATCCAACACCGAATTGCACTCCTTTACGTGGCAACTGTAGTAGACGTCGCAAGGCTCACGCTTACCTTCCTCGCCCCGTCCATCGCATTTCGTGGAGGGAGCTGATGTCAGCCTTTATTTTCCCTAGGACTTCAACCAGCCGGGCAGAGGCACCATCCCGATTAATCCCCAGCGCACGCGGGGTGTTACGCCCTCCCACTTTACCTCGCTCCCAAACTAGCGTTCGGTCGCTACCCAGAGTATTCATGGATATAAATATCCGGACGTAGTTAGCTGCGATTTGAACCGTAAGCACACGAATCACTTCTGGCCACTCCCAGGTGAATGGCCGTCAAAAGCTTTGCAGTACTGGGAAATGTACAAAACATAGTGGCCAAAAACGAATATCTCAACTAAACCCTGATGAATTTTTTTAAATTCGCTCTACATACCTGTATAATAAACCAAATAGCCGGACAAAACGTTAAATGATATACATACATATGTATGTATGTATAAGTATGAGGGCGTATTGAACATTTTGAGTACGCAGATTTTTTAGGCTGGTATATTTATTTATGCTAAATATATTACTTGATTTTGTTTTGTCACACTTTAGAAGTAAACGTCTTGGCTGTTCACCCAACCGCTTAGTAAAGACACAAACCTAAAGACAAAGTAATAAACAATTGAACTATAAATTTATTTATAGTTTCCGTTCAATAAATTTTTGCTCATTGTCGACTGCAGCCAGGTTTTTACCCTTTTAAAATGGAAGTGCTTTGAAGTTAGAGATAATAACTTGATACAGAACCGGATGATCCACATATCTACTTTTCATATCAATTTACTAATTATTTAGTTAGCGTTGGGAGTATAATTTGTTATACAGTATATATATAGGAAAAACCTTGAAATTCAGGGGGGCCGAAATTATCAAGCAAGCATTTCGTGGTAGTATTTTTGAATATCTAGGCAAAAATTGCCCCTACCTGGCTACGCCCATGCATACATACATATATACATACATACAGAGCAAGTTAAATAAAAGCTTGTAAAAAGAAACTGTTTCGATTATGTAGTAACTACTGCTAGTAATTGAGGCATTCGGTCCTCAATTAATACCGTGCCCAGGTTATTTTGTTGCGTGCCATCAATGGCACGTATGCCTTAGGTTCGCCAGCCCTGTATTAGTGTTTGGCCGAGCTTCTCCTCCGATTTGCGGCGTGCGTCTGATGTTGTCACACAAAGAGGAGGGACCCACAGTTTTACGCCGACTCCGAACGGCGATTGTATTTTTATGAGAAGCTGTTTTTCGTGGCAGAAATATACTCGGGCGTTGGCTATTGCCTGGCGAGGGGCGACCTCTATTAGAAAAACCTTTCTATTTTCATTTTTTTATGTTGGTCGGAAACTGGGCTTCCAGGCCCTGCGGAATGGCTGCTCGCATTACTAACCACAACCGCCGCCAGCGATTTCTTCCTGTTCTCTAATTTGAAGATAAATCTTCGAGGACGAAGATTTTCGAGTGAAGAAAAATTATGGCGACGGTAGGCGAGTATTTCGAAGACAAAGACGGCGAATATTTTTCAGTAGGTTAAAAGCCGTTTTTGATAAATGTAAGGAGTACATTGAAGTAGAGGGAGATTATATAGAAAAATAAAATGTTTATACATTTCTATCAGCAGTTTTAATACCATTGGCTGAAAATTTTCAGCCTCCCTCGTGTATATTTGTACATATCGTTACCTTAATTCACAGAGGCCTTTGCACGTTATCTACCAAAATTCAATAAAGTACAATACTACATACCTAAATTTATCTTAAAATGCGTAATAAAAATTTTACACATACTTTACATCCTTGATTGTTGCAGGATGAACTATATTTATATTAAAAGCAACAAAGCAATCAGTCTCGGGATTAAGGTGGCCGCTACTGTATATTTACATATTTGCATAAGATAATTTCATATGTTTTTGTTTCATGCAATTAGGACTTTGATTGCTCCCATTTTTTTCAGAATAAACTTTGATTCGGCAGTTGTTTGAAGAACAATGCGGTTGACATTTAAAAATGTATCCTTCGCTCAGATCTCAGAGACGCCTGGAGACTTCTGCTTGCTGCATTTAGATGTGTTTGCACAGAAACAAAGGGATAATTAAATATTTTTCATGTTTACAACTGTTTTCCGCCGTAAATAAAATATAAAGGGCATGTCGCTCGTGAACATTTTGGCTCCTCTTTCGACATTCCCTAAGAGTAATGCAGTGCAAGGATAAAGAAGTAGGTACAATTGTACCTTTTTCCGAAGGAAGAAATTAACAAAATCATATTAAGTATTCTCTTAAACATTTTACATTGCATTGTACCTTTTTCGGAAGGAAGGAATTAACAAAATCATATTAAGAATTCTCTTAAACATTTTACATTGCATTTAGAACAGCCACTATGAAAAATTAACACTTTACTTAGATATCCTAAAATTCGTAATTTTTGTTATATTTATTATAATCGAAATTGGAATTAATTTCTTCCATAAAACGCCATTGCGCCCTTGACCGATTTACTCCCCTCTCGAATGACGGTGTGAAATCTACGAACGCTCTACCTTTGCAATTGTTGGAATGCATTTTTTAATCTATTGAAACCATAAAAGCTAAAGTTCCCCGCTTATGATAACATTTTTTAACTTTTCTATTAATTTTATTCAAATTCAAATTTCATATTTTCTGTAGTTGAGGGCCTCAAATTGAGGCAATAGCTATTTGACCCATATTCGCTATTTGATTTCTGGAATATATTTAAACTGCTTTCGAATATACTTACGGCAATTCCTATTATTTTCTCTAGGCTTGCTGCAGCTATTAAAGGGAATCGGATAAGTTAGCAGACTTTTCCAGTTGTTTTATAAAAAGCTGGAAAAAAGTAAACTTCGCAAAGTGTATTTTTGGTCTATTTCGCCAATATTTTTCATTAGTCAAAATTAGGCAAAAACAAAGCTTCTCCGATTCCCATTAGACTATACTCTGGATGTAGATATAAGCTCTGTTAAAAAAAGCTAATCAAGTTTAAAGTAAATCCACCTTTTTATTCATATTTTAAAAAATATTATTAAAAAATTACATACGAATGATGTAACTTTTTTTAGGTACAATCTGTCTCATTTAGGTGCATTTATTTTATGATATTAGGTACAATCTGAAATTTCCATTTTCATCCCTGATGCAGTGCCGAAGAGCTCGAGGAGTAAAGGACAAATAAAATAAAGGGATCGTACAATCAAGTGAAAAGCTTTCTCTACATTTATGCATGTACAAGCACATACCAGTGTTGGGAAATGAAATTGTTCCTTCAGTACGAAATCTATATAAAAACTGTACTTTTCGACTGTAAATTGTATCGACTTTTTAATTTTGCTAAGATATTTTATTAGTACGTGCATACATACATACATTCCCTTCAAGGCCAATGATTTGATGGTATTCATGGGAAAGATTATGTCCGTACATATTTTACACTTTTAACAAAAATGTCTATGCACATATTTACAGGTACACTTCTGAACAAAAAGCTGTTTTAGGTTATTGTTAATGGATAAAAGAGACATTTGAATTGGGGACTAAAACGTGATATTTTAACAGCATTTCAAGTGCTTATCAAAACTTTATGACCCTCATATATTGACAAGATTTGACTATTTATTCTCATGTTATTTAATTTTTATTACATCTTTATAAAAATACAGTTTATACTTTAACAAAAACCGTATAAATCCAAGCTTCAATCCTTGTGCAACATTAAAAAAAAACAACAAACTTTCATAAAAATTTCCAGCTTTTTAATTAGATTTCCTACAAATATTTTGAGTACGTAGTTTTGTACCCCATTCTATTTTAATGTAACAAAGTGCAAGTTTAAAGTAGCTGCGTCTTGCCGCATACTTAGATATGATATGGAAGAAAACGACTGACATCAGCAACAAAAAAAAAACGCCAAAAATCAACGGCAAGTTCCAACTACTTTAAACATGCACTTTATTATACTGAAATTGAATGGGCGACAAAACTGCAAAATATAAAAAAAAAATAAATAAGAAGCTCGAAATCTTTACGAAAGTTTGTAGATTTTTTTTTTAAGGAATAAACTATACTTTTATAAACAAATTATTAAAATTAAAAAATAAAAAGTCAAACCTTGTCAATATGTGAGTGTCGTAAAGTTATGATATTTAAGAAAATCATTTATCTTAATTAACGAAGGCATTGATTCTAAATGAAGCTGATTTATACATTTTCTTTTAATAAGACTTACAATCGAAAATGTTTTTCCAAAATTTTCCTAGGACTGTGAAGCTGATAGCTGTCTCTAAAAACTAATTGGATAATCATATCTATATACATATGTGCTATGTTATAATGCTCCGTTGAAGACATTTTTTCAAAACTTACAAAGGCAAAAACGAAAAGGCGAAAACAATAAAAGAATAAAAAAAAAATCCCGCTGTGAATTTTCAGATCTATATATTTTTAGTATTCATCACAAAACTGTACTAAAACGTAAAGTATATTGCAAACGAAATTGTATCAAAAATGCCAACACTGGCACATACAGAGATATGCGTATGCACATACCTACTACAAATGAAAATAAGACTGAAGTAAATCCGGGTATAAAAATAGCAAATGAAAATTGTGTAAATATTAAGACAAGGAGCGGACCAATATTTAAGTAAAACATAAAAAAATTTGATGTCCTTTAGCTCTATTTTTTTTGGCAAGATGGTACTTCAATTCAGTTCAGCATATTGCAATACTGTAATGAGAGTTTTCGAACCCACTTTTTATTAGTTAGTGGCCTAATGGCATTTTGATGCCGTGCAGGAGGTAAAAAGGCAGTAAATTCTTGAAACCCATGAAACCTTACAAGTCTATACATAATTCAAATAAAAGTTTGTGGGCGTATACATACATACATATGTACATACATATTTTATTGCAATGTATCTAAGCATTGATGTGAACAATTTTTAACCATTCGACTTTGCATTCGCCCCTTTCAGAACTTTTTATACCCGAGCGCACTTGTGCACATAACGGTTGTTTGTAACAGGCAAAACGAATCGAGATAGATATAAACAAATGTATACATAAATGATCAGAATGAAAAGAGAAATCGATTAAGCGGTGACTGTCTGTCCGTCCGTCCGTCCGTCCGTCTGTGCACACGATAACTCGAGTAAAAATTGAGATATCTTAACGAAACTTGGTATGTGCACTTCTTTCGGGCGTAGGACAGATGGTATTGAAAATGGGCAAAATCGTACAATAACCACGCCGACCTCCCATATAACGGTAATTTTCAGAAATATGAAAACTGCGATATTTTAGTAATTACTGAAGATTATTCACTCAAAATTGATATTTACAATCAACTTTTAGACGAAAAATAACAATATTATCAATTTTTGGAAAATGGGCGTGGCCACATGTGTATATCTTGGTAGCCGTTGCACCAATTTCTTCAAAACTTGGCACAGTTGGCCTTGATACACCATACCAAATGACCGAAAAATTTTAAAATCGGACAGTAACCACGTCCACATCCCATATAAGGGTAATTTAGAGAAATACGAAATACTCGATAAATCAGTAAATATTAAAGCTAATTTATTCAAAATTGATGCTTGCAACAATTCTTTACCAGGAAATGCATTTATGGTAAAATTTTGGAAAATGGGCGCTGCACCTCCCACTTATGATCAGATATATGTATCTCGGCAACCGTCGTACCAATTTGTACCAAACTCGGTATGGTTATTGTGCTATCCAGACAAAAGCATAACGTTGAAAATTATTGAAATCGGACTAAAATTACGGCGGCTTTTCATATAAAGGTAAATTTCAGAAATGCTTGAAACTTCAATATTTCGAAATTTAAGGACGCTAATTTACTCAAAATTGATACTAAAAACAATCCCTTGAAAAGAAGTAACATTGTTTGCCCACATATGACTATATAAGTTTATCTCATTATGTCTAACTGAACGTTCTATCGAAGATGTTTAAAATAGGGGTAAAAGCACCCCGGCTTACAATGTAGTGGTAGTTTTCGGAAAGGTGGAAAACATATATTTAATACTTGCGCCGGATATTTAATGTTCGGCTCCGCCCAAACTTTCTTACTTGTTTAAATATAATATGCCCCTATTGAACTTTGACTACTAGATTAAAACACTGATAGGTTAAGCACTCGTTCAATGTTCTAATAATTTATAAAATTTTTAAGTAATAAAAACGATGACTTAAGTTGATTATAGCTTTTTTAATGTTATTCCTAACATTCGCATTCGCATTCGCGAATGTGAAAAATATGACATTGCATGACATGCATAAGAATCGCAAAATCGTTATTAAAACAACAGATTTGTAAAATAAAAGCTAGAGAAAATACCGCCTATCAAGGCAATGCCTTCAAAGAAAACCCGTTTTTTCGCGCTCCTGTAAAATTTGAGTGTCCTAAGATAGGCGGTTTTGCAATCGAATCGATTGCTCGATCTGAAACTTTGCACAAACATTTCAGAACTATTCTATCAATAAAATTGAATTAAACTAGTCCCATTGAAGCGTGTGGGGAGACAAAACATAGTGATTGTTGTAAATGCAAATATGAAAATGATTGCCAGTAAATCTGCCACTAATTCATTCTCTGTTAAAATTTCTCATTAACAGTGTCCGAATATTGCCGCAACAGCGGTGGAGCTAGCGCGTCAACACGTCGACGCGTCATGACACAGCAGTACTGGAATGAGATACACGAGCTCCACCCAATCAAATAATGCAGCTACGGAGTGATGTAAATTCAAATTGGACATAATTCGTTGTCCGTAAAAATAAAACTATGTACACAAAGTATTTCAATGTGAATAAATGTATGTTTCTATGCACTCTATGTTTGTAGGTATATATGTATAAGTAACTTCTAAAGATTTGTTCAAGTATAAATAGGGCTATATAGTATTTTAAAGACATTTCTAAATCGGAACAGCAGCAAACACAAAGATATGTATTTTTATTATGTAAGATTTAGTGATACAAGCGATGTTTTGTTAGGTATATTTAGAATACAATTTGTAGCAAAGGTAGATATTGTATAAGTATTTAATTTTAGGTAGTGGTCCACCAAATGTTTGTACGCTTACTGCTTTAATACATATACATACATATATGCATATATGTATATGAGGCATTCTTTAGGTTCTTTAGGTTCTCTAAATGAACTATATACATATGTATGTATATACATATAATATATAAAAAACGGCCTTAATATTTCCATATGTAAGGTGCCCATGATTATCATAAAGATAGCTATAAACAATTGAATTTTTTGAAGTTGACTTAAATACATATTGAAGATCAGTAAATTCAGGATTAAAAATCATACCATCATAATCCTGTGTTTTTTTTTTATGCTGAGATGTTTTATTTTGTGAGAGCGAACATTTCTTTGTAATTTGTTTTAGAAAACTTATGTATCTTATGTACATATGTACATATCGTCACTAGACACGAAAAACAATGCGAGCTCAAAAGTTGACCGCAAAAAAACTTCGTCGAAGAAAGACTCTTAACATAGTTAACGGAGAAGAAAGACGCGTAAACTTATTTTTGCTGTCAACTAACTATGTTCGAGGGTGTAACAGTTTTCCAAAGAGTTTTTGGGGAATGATACTAAGTCTATTTTTACGCATCTTTCTTCGCCGAAGTTTTGTAAATTTTTTTTTCAGAAGTCCTTTTTTGCCATCAAAACACTCTCGCGTCCTTAATTCGTGTCAAGTGGCGATAGGTACTACAATATGTGTATACTTCATCTTAACGTTTTTATATATATAAAGTGCTCATGATTGTCCTAAAACTATCTTATTTATAAACATTGGAATTTTTTAAAGCTGATTTATATACAATTCACATTTAGAAAGCATGGAAGTTTTCGAACAACTAAATTTAAAGTATCTATTTTTGGGACGATTTACACTAAGAAAAAAGTAACATGGTTTTTTCAAACAGCGTCATTTTTCCATGTTAGCCATTCGATATTTTTGAACAGAAAAAGTATTTTTTTAAACCAACTTAAACATAAGTTTGTTCGACCGGTCACAGGGTGGTGTTGTCCATAAATTTTTATAGAGAATGATTTCAGCCCAATAATAAAATTTCCAAACAACGCCACTCTGTAAATGGCAAAAACAAATTTGAACAAATGTACCAGTCGCGTAATTTGGCTTGAATCAAAACCAACATTTGAAAGCACAGTTACATGTTGTGCCGGTAGCTGAGTGCGCAAAGATGCCTGCTAGTACAATTCGTTGCGACCAGTGTTGCCAGAGAAACATTTCGTTCGGAGCTAAAACGGCCGAAAAAAGGAGCTAAAAAGAGCTAAATAATACTAATAGTAGCTAAAATGAAGATCTAGATTTTTTTTTTAAAGTTGAGCATTTATTGACGTAAGGTTGTTTTCACATTTTGCGCAATTTAAATAAGAACAACGAATTTTATAAGTTTAAGTGTTGGAAAAAAAAACTTTTAAATCAAGATAAGGTGTATATATTTCGAATTCGTTATAACACTTAAATGTATGCACATACTTATATAAACTAGACAATGAACTAAAAATACTTTACAAACTGTTGAAATCTGCTATTTCAGATATTTGAATTGACCATAAAAACTCGGGTTACGAATAATTTTTTCGAAATTTTTTTTCTTAAGTTTTACTTCCTTCTCTCCTTAAATGTAAAATTGGTAAGAAAAAACAAAATCCGCGCGTTCAGAAAAACAATTTTCTTCTAATTAATTTTTGAATTCATTTACCTAGATCCATGCAGTCTGTATTTTCCCTTGGATACAAATGTATGTTTTTCCCCTGAATTTCGAAATTTGTAATTTTATAAATGCTTAAGTTTTGGGTTTACTTTTCTACCGTGGCCACCTGAGAGAGAATACACCGTCTGAGCTTATCGGAGCTCGAATTACTGTCCGGTATAGTTTGTGTGCTCCTGCGCACGTTGCATAAATTAATTGACTTATTTGCCCATTTTCAATTTGCTTGCGCGCCATTTGCATTAGGAATGGAAGTTTTCTAAGTATTAATCGAAATAGAATAATATGAAGGTATCGAAAATAGCCTGAGATCGCCAAAGCCAAATAAATTTTTGTCAACACTTGTAATTTTAATATATTACCAAACACAACTAAAACTTTCTGGAGCTAAAAAAGTGCTAGATAATTTTGAAAAGAGCTAAAAAAAGAGCTAGGAGCTAAAGCCCAACTTTCGGAGCTAAAAATAAAAATGAAGAGCTAAATCTAGATCCAAAAGCACCAAAATGGCAACACTGGTTGCGATCAGAGCGTCCAGGTTCAAACCTAGTTAAGCGGAACATATCTTATACATAAATAGGCAATCATGTTTTCTTTACGCCCCTTTTACGGCTAAACTATACATCTAAGGTAATAAGTATATGTATATCATTAGAAAGGTATTTTGATGCTGATGTGCAGACATTTTTTCAAATTTCAAATTAGATTAAAATAAAGCGAAAAAATCAATTCAAAACTGACACCAATACCAATGCCATTCATGTACATGGTTGGGCCGGAAATGCCTCCTAAATGTATGCTTTAATATTCATACCGAATTAAGGAAACGTTTTAAGCAGCAGTTTAGGAATAAGATTTATGTATGTACATGAATAGATTACGACTAATACAAGGAAGAAGTTAAGGTTAAATATGGAGAAGAAGAAAGGGATAAAGGCAAAGATTAAAATAAAAGTAAAGAAACCTAAATATAAAGACAAAGAGCAATGTAAATTTAAACACTTAATATAATAGCGAAGGTGTGGGTGATTATGTAGCTGAAGAAGCAAATGAAGATAAAGATGTGTTGGTGTTGGTTTTGGTGTTGGTGTTGGTGTTGTATTGTCTTATGTTGTGTTGTGTTGGGTTGTGTTGTGTTGTGTTGTGTTGTGTTGTGTTGTGTTGTGTTGTGT
>NW_023458568.1:16311780-16314254 GCF_013731165.1 Rhagoletis pomonella | reverse complement strand
GTGTTGTGTTGTGTTGTGTTGTGTTGTGTTGTGTTGTGTTATGTTATGTTATGTTATGTTATGTTATGTTATGTTCTATTCTGCTATGTTTGTCAACGCATTCAATTAACTCAACTAAACTCAACTCCGCTCGGCTTAGCACACTCCAATTCTCTCTAATTTTAAAGGTTGAATTTCAACGGCTGTGCGAACACTAGTAATTTAAAATTTTTATTTTCTAATTTTCTTAATTATGAAAAAGTATCTGTGAAGTGCACAACGAAATCGTGTTCAAACGAAAAAAATCTCCAAAAATAAATCTGTTCATAGTAAACAAAAGCTTGTTTGGCGCAAAATCATATGTGTTTTTGTTTAAAACAAAGACGATATGGTTAATTTTTTTTCTCAGTGTAAATTATTGTAAAATTTTATGTTCCGTGTAAACTAAAGTATATCTTGAAAGTTCGACATAATTCAATGAAATTAAAAACGGTTTTATTTCAAAGCCTTTTGCCCAGAGAAGTTACTAAGATGTATATCCGGCACTGCTCCAAAATGTGTATAGTCCGTTTTCGAAAGTAGTCCTTTGGTGTATCGCACATATCTTCAAAATTACTTAAGCTAAGATAATGGTATTGATGTTTTTGAACATCTTAAAAAGTGCGAATGTAAAGTTAAGTGCCAAAGCTCCCTAAATAAAACATCTCGTCATAAAAAAATATATATTTTAGAAATAGTTCCCATCTTTTTATATGGCTTTTACCCAGAATTTATAACTAAGATAGCTCTATTGAAATTATGAGCACCTTACACATATAAATATTAGGCTTGAGCTTTCAATTAAAATTAAGGCTATGCGATGAGAAGAACCCAAAATATAACGATATGAAAAAATGCATGAGTGGTCAGAATTACGAAAAAACATTCACAGATCATATCTCCGAAGAATAAAATTATAGTTTAAAAACTAAAAACTCACTTTTATTACAATGTGAACTAAAAAGTAAAAAATAATATATATATATATTTTGTTAATAGCAGGACTATAAAATCTAAGAAGCACCCCACGCTTTGTTTTCCGGTAAAATTAATTTTATTGTCAATTACTTTAATCTTTTTTTTAGGTTGGTTTTAAAGGTTTAATTAAATCAAGTTAGGGAGCTTCCTATTCCACTTAAACGAAATCTGTATTTCTATAAATTATTTTTTACTCTTTAGTTCACGTTGTAATAAAAGTGAGTGTTTAGTTTTTTAAACTATAATTTTATTTTCATCTTTTTAGTCTTAAATTCAATTGATTTTAAAATTAATATAACGCGAAATCAACCTTTGCGATTTTCATTCGTACTATTATCAGGTATGTAACTTGATAATGGAAATTGCTGCATCTTTTAGTCGCATCAATATTACATAGCTACTTCTATCTAATAAAGGCGAGGTAAAAAAAAAAACAGAAAAAAACATTCCTCGAATAGGCGACATCTTATTTTATGTATAGAACCCATACAAAATTTAAGCCAAACGAAAGTGGGGCACCAAATTTTGCGTCGGATATGAAAAAGAATGCCTCATATACGTTTCAGCCCAACTAGTTCACGTTCTATCCTTTTTCAATGTTAGCGCTTGGTATTTTTAACATTGCGATGTCCTACGAGATGTTAATTGTCAGGCTATGCATCAGCATCTACTAGTAGAAATACTAGTAGCATCATACCAGTTGATGAGATAGTCTGCCAATTCATCCCCTATGAAAAGCATTAGTATGCCTTTTTGCTTGCGGCGCTCCAACAGTCGCAATGGCCGACAGAGCAAAGCACTCCCGTGGTATGCCTGAGGTACCAGGTTCAAGCCCTGGTGCAGGGAAAATTTTTTTTTCAATTTTTGTTATAATACTTCTTTTATTTATATTTTTTATTTAGGGTTTTTTTGTTATTCTTAGATTTAATACAAAAAAATATTTTTTTATCTATTTTTTTATGGCACATATATTTGTTTCTTTCTTTTTGTAATGCAGCTAGATTTTTAAGTTTGTTATTTATATTTAAATTTAAATAATTATTCCTACCTACATTGATCTAACTTTAAAAATCTTAACCACCTCCAAGCGGCCTCGAACCTGTGATCCCAGAACCAGAACCAGTAGTCTTCACGTGACACCACACCCGACATTTGTAAGAAAAGCAATTAATTGCGTTTTATTTTAGGATTTGGCAATTCAAAGGCAGATGTCGCTGAACGCTTAAGTTCTTCGAAAATATCGAACTGGTAGGCACATACTAGTTTATGAACTAGTATTTTTTTTAACTGGTTTGGGTTTTCACTGCAGGGTAATTTCCCGTGGTCATAGAGACGTTAGAAAAAGGTTTTAACGATTAAAATTGTGTTTTATTGTAATCACCATTTTAACTCTTTCATAGTCAACTTAAAATGCATTTTATGACAAAAACAGAATTTTCACTTTAAAACATGGACCGTAAATAATAGTTACTTTTTTT
>NW_023458568.1:16267055-16311380 GCF_013731165.1 Rhagoletis pomonella | reverse complement strand
TTTTTTTCAACAGCTAAACTTGGCCAGATATTTTTAAGTCGAAAATAAAAGTCCTTTGCTAATAATAAACAAACCGCTAATCCAAATTAAACAAGTTTGATATCAACTGATAGAGGACTAAAATAGCTTTAAAACTGAAATATTTAAACGAGGAAAGCCATCAAAAAGCCAGCTATTGAAAAATATTTCAATAAAAAATGTTTTTTAATAGAACAAACCTAAGGTCAGATATATGCATTTCTTTCGAATTAAATTATAAAAAGAAAATATAAGTAGAAGTGGTAATCTTCGATCGTTATTTCTGTTTAAATGCTAGTTAAGTCCTCTTTCATTTGGTATCAAATTTGTTTGCTATCCGGAAATACTTTTATTTCGGACTTAAAAAATATCTGGTCAAGTTTAACTGTTGGGAAAAAATACCTGCTATTTACGGTCCCTGCTTTAAAATGAGGAGAACGCTATTTTAAAATGGTAAAACAAGGTTCTAAGTTGTGTTTTGTTGTTGATGTGGTAAACGCAATAGGACCCAGGTTCGGCCCCACTCCGAGCAATTTCAAACAATATGTTTTTAACTTTATTATTTTTTTTGTACACTGCCGGAACAAAGTATTTTCACAGCAAATTTTTCCAGAGACCGTACCGGTTATGCATTTTATAATAAAAAGCAAACAATTTAAGTTATTTTTTTACTTTTATTATTTAGAGCAAATAATACCGGGTAATTTTGCTTTTTATTTTTTTAAGGCAAAAATAAAAGTTAAAATTTGCCTTTTATTTTTTTGAGCAGAAAATAATCGGTAATTCATGCCTTTTATTTTTTCAGGTAAAAATAAAAGTCAAAGTTCCAAATCAAGTATTCCTATCTGGATTCTAATAACTCCCTTTTTTTAACTTTTTATTTTTATTTATTGAATATGCCCTGCCTAAGAGCCTCACAATAAGTTTCCGAATCTTAATCTATTCACTTAGTTTACATTCCCATGTTGGGATGAGTATTTTCTTAACTGGCCCTAAGTAAAGATTACGCCTGGGCTGGTATGTCATTCCTACGTAGTCTTGAGGTCCTGTTGACACGCAATAAAGATCTTGCTAAATGATTTGGGTGCACTAAAAGCTTCGATACATATTTCGTCTTCCGTTGCTCTATTTCGGTTCGTACTTCTGGTATTCTCAAGTCGCGGTGAATGTTCTCATTTCGGATATACCAAGGTGCTCCGGTGATTGTTCGAAGGATTTTAGATTGCCCCCGACGAAGGATTTCGATGTTGCTGCTGCTCGCATTTCCCCATAACTCACATCCATAGGTCCATATCGCTTTTATAACTGTATTGTAAATAAGCACTTTAAACTCCAGACTCAGGGGTGAGCGAGAGTTAATAAGCCAGTGGAGAGAATTAGCCTTCAGCTTGAGATGAGTCCTTTTAGCCACTATGTGGTTTCGCCAAGTAAGTCGCCTGTCCAGATGGACCCCTAGGTAAGTGACATGATTGCTTTGTGGTATTTGTACGTTGTTCAAAGTCAAGGACGGACAGTTACTCGTATTCAGTGTAAACGTAACTTGCTTACATTTTTGCTCGTTGACCTTTATTCGCCAGTTTGCGAGCCAATTGGCAACAGCTTCCATATGATTGCCTAGGAGCGCAGTTGCTTGTAGAGGCCACTTGGAGCGACTGATTATGGCAGTGTCATCAGCAAAAGTGAACATTATCAGGCGGCCGTTTGTAGGAACATCCGCTGTGTAGAAGACATACAGCATCGGGCCAAGGGCACTGCCTTGTGGCACTCCAGCTTCGCTTGCATGGGCTGGTGGTGTTACATCGAACTGCAAACTTTCGATTATAAAGGTATGACTTAAGCAGTTTGTGTGTGCTTTGTGGGAGTAGCATCTGTATTTTATACATAAGACCATCTAGCCAGACGCGATCAAATGCCTGGGCGACGTCAAGAAATATTGCGGCCAAATTGGTGAAGTGGTATTATGTTGCGGGCTTGCAGATGTGGGGAGATGCGCAGCATAAGAAGTTTTTCGAATAATTTCGACATACACGGTAGCAGGCTGATGGGCCTATAGGAAGATGGCTGCGTTTTGTCCTTTCCGGGCTTTGGTATCATCACAATAGTCGACTTTTTCTATTGGTGAGGGAAATGACAATGTTTTGTGATCGCGTTAAATAGCATATTGGCTATTGGCGCATTTAGATTTAGGTGTGCTTTCCATAACGAGTGCTTTGTGCTAGTCGGTGAGAGCTTTTGGATGTACCGGTACTGTGCGTACTGTTCCTCGTTCTTGAGGGCTCTCGTCAGTGCATGTGTGGCCGCCTTGAGCAGTTGTTTTGATGCTGGTGATCTATGAGTCTGCCATATCCGTCATAGGCGTCGTTTTTCCAATACAAGCATTTCAGTTTTCCTTTTGGTTAAATTATATTTTTGATCTTGCACATAACCTTTCTGGGGTGTGGAAACGCTGCTCTAAGTGTAGATTCAAGAGCGGCTATGGAGTTTTCAATATCGGTCGGCGTATCTAAATTTGGGTCCAGGACTATATGCGCACTGATATATTTTTTATACTTTAACCAATTTGTAGCCCTTGTCGTGAGCATAAAGGGTGACTCTTTTTCTTGCGGCTGATGCCACAAGGCGAAAAATACAGGTGAGTGGTCTGATGAGAGATCTGCAACTGATTCTGTACTAATAAGGCCGCGAGGAATTTTCCTTGTCACCGCAAATCATCAATCAAATCTGGCAACTTTTGCGGGTCTGCCGGCCAATATGTAGGCTTTCCTGGAGAAGCGTAATCCAGTTTGTTTCTTCTGCATATAAGGGCGTTGCATAATTGCTTGTCTTTAGGGTTAGACAAGCGTGAGCCCCAGTGAGGGTGCTTCGCATTATAATCACCTGCAGCAAGGAAGCGCTCTCCCAGCGAACTGAAGAAATCCATAAACTGTTTTTCTGTTATCGTGAAACCTGGGGGACAATAAACCGCGGACAGCGTAATATCATCTTGCTTTGTTTGTACTCCTATTGATGTTGCTTGCTTTTTGACAGCTCTAGTTCGTGTCGAGGAATGCCATTTGCATTCCAGAGGGCTATTTTAAGTGAGTGCTGAGTAGCAAGCAGTTTGAGCAGCGTGTTTTGATTTCGCATAAGTTCTTGCATTGTGTTTTGCATGAAAGTCATGAAATTCATCATGTTTTGTTGCATCGACGCTATCATAGCTTCGATATTGGATTGTTTACCGTATTGTGCATGGGGATGCTGTTCTTGCGGCGCAACTTCAGGTGCAGTTTTTGTAGGGGCAGGGTTTTCTAAGCCTGATTTTAAGGCACTTGCAAACGCGACGCCATTGACGGTGTTTTATAGAACTGTTGGCAACGTGGCTCTTTTGGCGAAGAAAACGTCAGGATTCGTTTGGGAGGGTACAAAGGCATTCGATACATTATGAGTACGCACGGAAGCCACGCGTTGGTTGATCCGGTTTTTTAACCCCTTATAGACTGGACAGCCTCTGTAGTTTGCTGTGTGATTTCCACCGCAGTTACCACATTTTTTTGCACGCGGGTCTTCTTTGTTTGACGTGCAAGTGGCAGAGACATGTAACTCTCCACAAGCTACGCACACTGAGCGAAGCGTGCAGTAAGACCTACCCAGCAAAAAATCGGTAATCGCTTTTAGTGGTAACGTGTTCTAGAAGGTATAGCGTTGTAATGCCTTCGAATTTTTTCGCTTCTTTTAGGCATTGTCGGTAATGCAAAGTAGAATGTCCTACAATATTTTATTTACTTCGCTTCTTTGTTTCATTTTGAGGAATGCAAAGTAGAATGTCCTACAATATTTTTTTTTATTTCGCTTCATTTCAGGGAATGCAAAGTAGAATGCTGCATCCTAGTCAGCTGAAAAATAGAATGAATATCAAAAAAATCGTTTTCTACCGTTAGTTTCTGTGGAAATTTGTCTCGCATAAAAATCATGTTTTGCTTTGTTCAATTTGCAGCGAAGTTGAAGTCAGTCAATGAAGTGAAGTACATGAGTGAGGAAGTACAATTTTAAGCTTAATTAAATATGCATGTATGTACATACCGATTTTTAAGTAAAATCTAAATACCCAAATACATACATATGTTTGTATAAAAACTGATTTATAAAAATTTTAATTAATTTTAATCTTTTAAGACATTTTCTGATTTAATATAAATAAGTATGTACTCATCTGGGCATTCTAAATACATTAGTTTCTCTGTAAGGCATTCTTTGTTCGCTTCTCTGGATTCTCTTTATCCATGCGTTCTCCCTTCGTTTGAAGGTAATGCTGCGGGTAAGGGCTTACCGCCAATGACATGCCCATGTTAAAATAAGCCTTCCTGAAGCGAAAGCGGAAGCGATTCCCATCGCCTAGCTCGTTTACACTTTCGTTTCTGTGGTAATCGTGTTTTTTGCTGGGTAGTATGACCATACTCCTGGCAGTTGGTGCGTTGTACAGGGCCATTTCTCTTATGCGGTTCTTCCACAGTTATCCTACGATGCAGCAGATATTTTAATTTATAAATTGGATGCAGATCGTTTTTGCCCAGTGGTTTGTTTTCAGGCTCGAGCTCAACTTTAAACATAGGTTGAGGGATTTTGTTCCTATTAAAAATATTCACAGCAGCTTTTGGATTGAAGCCTTGTTCTTTAAGTGCTTCCAAAACTTCCACAGCTTCAACGCTTGGTTCAAGACCTTTAATTACAATTTGTAGACCTTTTTCACTTTTAAGTTGGTATGTATAAAATTTTGTTTTTGTGTCATTCAGGTATTTGGACACTGTTCGAAAATCCTGTTCGGAATAAATTTGAACTTTAGTTTCGCGAATATTTCCCTTAGATAATGGGATAATATGAAACTTATTACTACCTATTAGCTGAGTGAATTTTTTAACAAGAGCGCTTGAATTCTCTTCTCTTATAAAAATCGGAGGCGGTTTGGCATTAGTAGCTTTTGCAGCACCTTCAGAAATTTGGCTATTCACATCATCGGCATTGCCTTTTAGCAGTGAAAATCTATTCGTACTGACTTGCTGAGTTGAGTTTAGGCGGTTTATTTTTTTCTTACTGCCCGTTGAATTTTGCGAACTAAGTTTTCTTTTTATTGTAACATAGCGGTCCGTCCATTCCAGTCTGTATGGCCGCTTTTTTAGTTGTTTTGTTTTTCAACTTTTCTTGCGCTTTACCTTTGTTGCCAGTGTAAGTGCTTGCACTCAAGTCAATTTGTGCTTGTTCAGCAAGAATAGGCCGGGCTGTTGACATTGCTGTGCAGCCGGCAGGTACCGGTGTGTTTGTTGCTGTTGTTGGCGCGATTGAGGTAGTAAAATATGTCACTGTACTGTTGTTGCAGCTATATTTGGGGATATGTTATCGCTTACCGAATTTGATGTAAGCGTTGGGCGTGCAATGTGATACGGCTCAGGTGAAGCGCACTCTTCACTCCAAGACATCGGAGTCGTCGATGGTAAGTTTGGAGGGCAAGTCCGCTGACTTGAATCTTGAGGAGGTTTGAGGGTGGTCGATGGATTGGGCTTTGCACTTTCGCTGTCACTCTGGGACCGAATAGAGAAATATGCGTTGTTGCGTTGAACTGAAAGCCGGCGCTCATTTTGCTCGCGTACCTTCTGGGCTCGGATTTCAGCTTCATTCATCGCTTTCTGTCTTCATTTGGTTTGTTTGTTTATTTATTTTATTTTTTTTTATTTTTTTTTTAACTCCCTAATACACAAATACCAGGGTTAAATCAAATCAAAATATGTATGTACTATGTATAAATACAATACATGAGAGCAACTTTTGTTAACGGCATCAGATCTGCACCGACTATAAGATTTTCAAAACTGAGGTTCCGAATTAAAAGGTTTGGCCTCTAAATGTACAAAAAGGTATGAGATTTTTGAAAAGGGTTACCACCTTGTTATACCTTTCATGAGCATGAAATCGTATTATAACCAGTGTTGCCGCGAATCCTTTTTAGTGGTAGCCAAGTTCCTTTAAAAAAGGGCCAAAAAAGAGTTAAAAAAAGTCGTTGTGTCTAAAAATGGTAGCTAAATTTTTTTATTTACTTATACATATATAAGTATACCTACACGCAAACATCTTCAATAAGTAATGGTATAGAAAAACAATGGACTCTGGGAAAAAAGCTAATATTTTATCCAACCAAAAACCCTTTTGTATAAAAGGGGAAATATACGACACCAGCTTGCTGGCTCCGTCAAGTGATTGTACCATCAGGCTCGAAGCATATAACCAGCATATACACTGAAAATAAAATTTCGTAAAAGTGCTACGAAAATCTTTGGTAGTGTTGGTTTTTGTACAATGTACGAAACTTTCGTTCGTAATACGAACACATTTTTCACAACGAAACAAGATTTTACGAACCATACGTAAATATAACGAAAAGACTTTCGTAAGGCATTTTTTCAGTACAATTTACGAAATCTTACGTGTATTTTACGAAACACATTCGTAAAGCACTGAACAAATCTCTGTACGAATAATTTTGTATATTTTAGGAAGGCGTTCATAATATTTACGTATGGTTTTAAATTTACGAAATCTACAATTCTGTATTCGTACAATTTAGTTAATACTTGCGTATAAAGTACTAATGCAGAAACATGTTTTTTAAATTCGTACAACATACGAATATTTTCGTACAATATACTGAATTACCGCAGTTTAATATTTCATCATATTTTTTGTATCGCGTGTCATTGCGGAATTAATTTTTGGGTGCCGTGAAACGTATAATATAATTTTAAACGTTTTAAAAAGGGATTTGCTGGATAAAAAAACAATACAAAATTAAATATTAAAGCTGTGGATATACTATGCTTTTAAGCATACAATGTTTTTAACATCGCCTACGCTGCGTCTTGCGCTGCAATGTGGGACTTGATAAATAGGCAATTTCATCAGTTACCTATCAACGGCAAGCCTAAGCCAGGATCACTACTTAATGTAATTAAAAGTAAGTACATGCAAAGAACGTAAATCTATAAGAGGAGACAACACGTTATAATTGTAGCGAGTGTGAACATCAGGAGCGTGCCTTCTCTTTTCATCCAATCACAAAACGTATTTGGGGAAAACAGAAAGCACGCTCCTGATGTTTCCACTCGTTACAATTATAACGTGTTATCTCTTCTTAGAGATTTACGTTCTTTGGTACATGTATGACTTTTCACTGAAACTTGCTTTTCAGACGCCTTATAATTTTCCTTTAATTTATAGTCGTCAAGGAAACAAACATCGATGAAGCAGCGAATCTGTCAAGTGCCTCTACATAAAAATATTGTAATGTTTAAGAAAGTAAAACCAGTATTTTTTTATATTATTTCATATTTTATATCTTTTTATATTTAGTTTTGTTGAGTCTCATAGTTTAACACTTTGCATCAATATACTTTGTTGAATGAAGCCTAGGCAATAAAAAAAGACTTAAGTTTTATTATAGGTAAAATAACATTTTTTATTAATTCTAAACTACAGTGTGGTCAGAAAATTCTTCTTTCGTAGAACGTATGATTGCTTTTATTATTAACACTATAAAAAAACATGACTAAAATTATAGCACAACACTTTCATTATATTTTAATCAATAATGTTAAGCATTTCTGCAAAACGTTTGTTAAACAAAAACGCCAAAAATTAACGATACAAACAAAATAAAAGTGTTGTGTTATAATTCGTTATATGTTTTTTACAGTGTGGAGAATGAAAGCAAAATCCCACATTCTACGAAACAAGCGCAGATTTTACGAAAGTAATTTCGTTAAATATACGAATTATTTCTGTACAAAACGAAATTCTTTAGTAAATAGTACTAAATTCTTTAGTAAATAGTACGAATACATTCGTAAAATGTACTAAAAATCTGATGCCTCATATTTTCGTAGTATGTACGAAAACTGTTTTGTACAATCAACGAAAACTTTCGTGGCTCAAAATGACGAAAAATTTCGTAAGATTTACGCTAGTTTTCGTTATATTTACGCAGATTTTATTTTCAGTGTACCAGCATGCTGGTACAATATTTATTTCTTTACAAATGAGGTCGAGGAAAGATCGAAATGATTAGAGCCGAAATTTCATAATTTTTCTACCATTTTGTTTTGTTAAACATTGTTTTTTTTTTTTGTTTTTAGTTCACAACTGCAATATCGCGAACTTAATTTTCCACAAACACGGCTTTGACTCATATAGTGCAAGAAATTTACGCCAAAATACTTTTTACTTAGAAAATTGAGCTAATTTCACCACTCACGACACCAGCATGCTGGGACAATCATAAAATGTTCAAATAGTTTTTGAAGTCGCACCTGCAGCTGGTTAATCACACCACAAGAACATACACGGTCAATCGAATTGATGGGCCATTTAACAAATTAACCATATTAAAGACCGTAAATTTATCTATTTTAAACTATAGTTAAATCGTTAATAGATAAGTTAACAGCCCTAACACTTTTACAGTATGTATGTATAAAAACGTAAGGAACATACAATACATATATGTTTGATATCAGTCTTTCTTAGTTTAAAAATTCGTCTCTTACATAAAGGAAAAAAAATGAGATCAAATTAAGCATATACAAGTTTTTAATGCATGTATGAATAAATTCTCCAAAGGGCCAAAAAAAGGGCTAGGGGCAATTTCAAATTTATGTGCCCAAAAAAAATATGTGGTGGCTAAATCTAGCCACCAAAGGGCTAAAACGGCAACACTGATTATAACTTTGGTCCGATGTTTGTAAGTACCATAATAAAAAGAGATAGACCCATTAAAATGTATACTTATATGATCAGAACGTCGAGCTGAGTCGATTTAGCCATGTCCGTCTGTCCGTCTGTCTGTCTGTCTGTCTGTCCGTCTGTCCGTCTGTCCCTAGAATACTAATCTTATTTTTTATTCCTTTAATACTAACGTTCGACTGTGAGGTTATTGAAAAAAAAGAACACATTTTGTCTTTTTAAACCCTTAAATTTATTAAAAAATGGGCTTAAACATATTTCATATGTTTCCAAACTAAAACAAATAAAATGATTTAATAATTTTTTTAATATTAATAAAAATAATTCGTATTGAAAAATAACACATATGTTATCAGCTTTTTGAGAGGGGTAATTTAAAAAAATAAAAATAAAATATTTTAAAACGAACGAACTCAAACATTCCATAAATTATCTTAAAGATATTCGAATTTACTTTCACACTTAAAAGGAATTAATTGTTTATCTTTTCTATTGTGACTTGTACCTACAAATCACATCGACTTTTTTGTATCACATTGAGCCTTATGAATAAAAACTAAGCAATTGATTTTTCTTAAAATTTCAGACCATTTACGTAAATTTATTTGAATAAATCAAGCAAAAGGTTTGATACCTCAATAAAAAGCAACTGCTTAATTTTTTTTTATTCATAAGGCCCATTCACTGAAATCTTCTTTCAAATTATCCTCACTATCGCTTCCATTCAACGATATTTCTTCCAACCATTTTAGAACTTGTTCTTCATAGGTACCCCTCTCGAAAAGTAAAAAAAAATATTAAGTTCAAAACAGAAAAGCATGTTAAAAACTGAAATAAGTACAGCAAACAAAATTACCTTTGCTACTAACGTTCGCCTGTCAGGCGTCAAGAGGGCGCGGAACTCAGCCGCGCAAGACCACTGTACAATGTGCGTTATGAACGTAAGTGTCCTAGGGCTAGTCTCTCAGTTTTCGAGATATCCGGATGAAATTTGGTAAGTGGGTGTATTTTTATATTGTATTAATCATTTGTCGGAACCGCACTATAACATATAGCTTCCATACAACTGATTGTTCAGATATGAGACTTTTCGTTATAGCTTCTCCATTTATGCAGCTAGGAACATGAAATTTTATAGTACTTGCACACATTATCAACAGAAAACTTACAGTGAAAATTACAAAGATCTGGTCACTATAACCTATAGCTCCCATACAACTGATTGTTCAGATATAAGATTTATATAGCTAGGAACATGAAATTCCGCACTGTTTTCAATAATTATCGGAAAAAACTTACAGTGAAAATTACAAAGATCAGGTAACTATAACCTATAGCTTCCATACAACTGATTGTTCAGATATAAGATTTTTCGTTATAGCTCCCCCATTTATGTAGCTAGGAAAATGAAATTTCGCACGGGTTTCACTCATTATCAACAGAAACTTACAGTGAAAATTACAAAGATCAGGTAACTATAACATATAGCTTCCATACAACTGATTGTTCAGATATGAGACTTTTCGTTATAACTTCTCCATTTATGCAGCTAGGAACATGAAATTTTATAGTACTTGCACACATTATCAACAGAAAACTTACAGTGAAAATAACAAAGATCGGGTAACTATAACCTGTAGCCCCCATACAACTGATTGTCCAGATATGAGGCCTTTTATCATAGCTCCTCCATTTATGCAGCTAGGAACATGAAATTTCGCACTATTTCCACTCATTATTAACAGAATACTTACAGGGAAAATTACAAAGATCGGGTCACTTTAATATATAGCTCCCATACAACTGATTGTTATATTTAAATAACATAATATGTGTACAGAAAAAAGTGACCACGGTGGCACAGAGAAGAAGTTTAACATTTGACAGCTAACGAGCTTTGATTGAGATTATATTTATATGTAAACGTACTTTTATGTTTTGCCGTTCGCATATGTTACACACCAAATTTCATGAGTACCTAGTACTCACGCCTTTTTTTAATGAAAGCAGGTGAAGGTGTGGAAATGATCCCGGCCGTGATCTAAGCGTCCAACAAAAAAAAGTAGCTACAAAAGTTTTGGAGAATGAAATTCTCTACAACTTTGGAATTTCAATATGCTATGTATTTTTAACACAAATTGTCAAAAAATGGCAAAAACCGTAACAATGTCCAATTTTTTCACAGTCTTTGCTAATTCTTTACAATAAAAAATTCGATTTTTAAAAAACCTTCTATATAACAATTGTGGGTAATTAAATTCTCTATATATTTGTATATAACCATTTTTTTACGAAAAATGCAAAATAAGCTTGCAAATCGCAAAAAAAACCTAAATAAACTTAAATCCAAGATGGCGAAATGTTGCCAAATGAAATTTAGGGGCAAGACTGTGGATCCATGATCTACGTGTCAAATAGAAGTAAACTGCCTCAAAAAGCAACAGTCCAGCGCCTTTGTCTTGACCTGCAGGCTGTGTCGGAGTCACAGCCGCTAAACTTAAACGTAGAATACGTGATATTATTAAGATCACATTCAAGTTAAAAAGGGTACATGAAATATTCGTTTTGATTGTATTGAAGTAAATTTAATAAATCAACATAAATTAAACGTAGAATACGTGATATTATTAAGATCACATTCAAGTTAAAAAGGGTACATGAAATATTCATTTTGATTGTATTGAAGTAAATTTAATAAATCAACATAAATTGCAAAATATTAATAATCCACATTAACCTCAATCATATGTACCATCAGCTTATAAATAGATATATGCCATGACGTGTATCTCTACTTCGATTCATTTTTATTTCCTTTCATGCTGCAGAAATTTGTATTACTTTTTATATTAGCCTAGGTCCCCGTATTCTTCTTCGTGTTCGTGCTCGTCTTCTCTTTATCTTCTTCTTCGGATTTGTGCCTAAGTTAGCTAAGACTACGGAAACAGCTGGCAACCCTCCCAAATATAGTTAAGAAAGAAGCACATCTCTTGTGTCTGACATTGTGATACCTACATATTTCATGTGCCTGATGAATTAAGTTAAATTTGATTTTTTTAATACGTGACAACGCTCCTAAATACAGTTCAGAAATAAAGCCTTTTTAAACGCATTTCATTTGATACCCATATTTTTAATAATTGCTTTCACTTATTAAATAATTTGTGGTTAACCTTATGAAACAGGTGGCAACCCCATTCAATATTCTAAATATTCAAAATTAGGACATCTAACCGCTTTCATTTCACGTCATACTTTAATATTTCATTCAACTTTAATAAAATTCTAATTTTAAAACAGGTGGCAACCCTATTCAAAATATTTTAAAACCAAAACCTTGTTAAACCATTTTCGACTGACACACATATTGCGATACATATTTAAATTGTGTATATAATTCCCTCAATTCAAGTTGAATTTAATTTCTAAAACATATGGCAACCCTTTTAAATAAATTTCAGAAACACATTTTTAACCAATGTACTTATTAAATAATTTGAGTTTAACTTTTTACACAGGTGGAAATTAGCGTTGCCAAATGTCCCGTATTTGCCGGGACGTCCCGTATTTTGCGTTAAATTTGAAATGTTCCGCCGGGCCAAGATTTTTCCCATATTTTCGACAATTTCATTATACTTTTCAACATGTAAACTTCTACTCAACATGGCCACGGCTATTGTGAGTAGGTCATTAGCAAGCATTATTGCATGCAACTCTGTAAGGGAAATATAGCTAAAAATTACCGTTGATTTTGCATAATTTTTTTCTTTGTGAAGGGTGTTGCGAATTTCCTTCCAGATAATGCATGAACAAAACTGACTTTTATATGGAAGAAAATGCGCAACACCCTCTACAAAAAAATATAAAAAATCAATAGCAATTTTTAGCGACCTGAAATTTAATGGGCTATAAAACCGCATGCTCGAAATCGTTCTCGGAAATCTAATTAAAAATATCGAAATTTTTATGAAAATTTTTTAAGTTTAATTAATTTTAACGAACGTTTTGCATGCTTTGAAACTTTTATTTATGTGGTATCTGATATAGATCGACCCATATTTTAAATTAAAATTATTAACAATAAATAAATAAAGATAAGTTGTCAATGGCATCATTTTGAATTTTGCTGCTTTATTTTGACCGCAACTGTATCTCTTACTTTGTTTTTATGGTTTTGTCAATTATATGTTTACGTACATACCTACATATTTTTGCATACATTAAAAAGTGTTGCCATGAAATAAAGGAAATTTATCATAAGATTATAACTAAATAATCTGAGCTTTACTTCGTTGAAATGTATCACCTTTGTTAATTGTTCGTAGTTGGGCTTTTAAAGGAAATCCTTAATTTCGCATTTGTCCCGTTAAATTTTTGTAAATCCCGCATTTTTGGGACAAATTATGCATTTTTCCCGTATGGCTGGAAAAAAATCTGGCAACACTAGTGGAAACCCTCTTTAATTTCATAAATGCTCAAGCTTAAATAAATATTTCTTAATACTCCTCTGTTTGACGCCAATGTTTCAATATTTCATATACTTTCATTTAATTCGATTTTTAAAACAGATGGCAATCCTGCTTAAATTATTTTTTAACCAAAACCTCCTAAACCCTTTTTCATCTAACACTTGTATTGTGATATATATTTAAATTATCTAATGCTCTTAATTCAAATTGAATTTAATTATAAAATCAGGTGGCAACCTTCCTACATGCAGTTTGGAAATAAAGTTTCTTCACAGAAATTTTGATTTATATTCATATTGGAGTAATTTATTTAACCTATTGCTTATATTGAATCTAACTTCGTAACAAGGTGGCAACCCTCTGCTAAATATTTTCAAACCACAACCTCTTTCGTCTGACATCCATATATACTTCAAATTTCTAATTTTATTTAAGTCGAACTTGTTTATTTAAACAGGTGGCAACCCTCCTACATATAATTAAGAAATAAAGCCTTTTCAAAACCATTTCGATCGATAATCATAGTGTAATAATTGATTTAACTTAAAAATAATTTGAATTTAATTTTTTATCAGGTGGCAACCCTTTTTGAAAACATAAGGAGTAATTGCACATCTGCAGGCCAAGCCGAACGAACGGTACAGATCTGATATGACGAAAAAGTTTTCGCGTATTATGCATTCATATGTATGTACATAGTACTATGTATGTACATACATTAGACTGCATCACCAAAAAAGTTGCGGTTTTCCGGCGGTATTACAAAACCTAGTAAATTTTTTTTGACTTCTACCAAATTTCGGAACAATATTAAGATTTAAGTGAGCTGTACCGGTTTCAATATACCTGTAAAAATGGAATGAATAAAAATAATTTCTTAAAGGATTTTTTGGAAGAAATCCCCTCAGAGATATTTGATGCTGTTTTTTAACTTTTTCCAAAGATTTGTGTAAGAAAAACTTGTATAACTGGTGAGGTTTCAGTGGAAAGGTATTTTCTCACCCTTTTTATTTCTTTGCAAAAAACTCATTCACGTCCCAATATTTTCTTTATCAAATACCAACACATCTTAATTCACCACGGAATGACACTCGTTTATCTTACCTTCCTCTTTCATACTTTAAATGAGCCTATTCGCAAATAAATTAAAAGGGTGGAAAATAACTTACCAATGATACCTCATAAGTATAAATCGGTAAGGTTTTGGCTGAGTTGTTTAAGTTTTTCTTAAACCAGTCTTCGAATAAAGTTCAAAAACAGCATCAAAAATCTCATTATCATGATTTCGTAGAAATTTTTTTTTAAATATTTTTATGCCAACTTTTTAAGCTTAAACTGTTTAGTCATCTGAGGTATTTTTTTCAAAAAATATTTAAGAAAACTGTTGTTATTAATAAAAAACAAAATTTTTGGAGGTATTTTCAAATCGGTCCAGCTCACGTAAATCGTAATATTTTTGCGAGATATTTCGGTGGAAGTCTTAAAATATAATAGATATTATAATTTCAGTGGAAAAACAGTACCGATTTTTTTTTTTGTATGGGGAGTGATGCAGTCTAATGTACATAGATTAGTAAAACTGCAATCAACATATATACATATGTATGCTAGTATAAATTTTGCGTCATCTCTTACTCAAATTACATACTCTCTGCCTCCTTCTCTCACTTCCAGCGCAAGCACGTGTTTGCAAAATGATGGCGAAGTGCTTTTGTATGGCACATCATTTATGCCCATGGGCGTAGCCAGAACGAAATTTAGGGGGGGCCCATACAAAATAAAAAATTCAAAACCAATAACTTACTTATGTACTAAATTTTTTTTTATTATAGCTTAAAATTATTGTAACCAATAAAGGTAAATATGTTGTACAAAAAACAAATAAACAGAAGTTCACAAAAGTTGATATAAAACTATTCGTCGATTTAAATTGTTAACTTTTTACTGAGCATGTTTATTTTACGAGGAGGAAGCATCGAAAGCCTAACCCCTTCCGTGTGAGACTTTAACCCAAACTAAAATTCCTACCGTCATGTACCGTTCCCCTCCCGGTACCACCGTCAAGGATTTCGTCGGGATTATAACACTGTGTGACTGATAAGGTTATAGATCTATTCTCTTCCTCTTCTTCCTTTTTGGCGCTGTAACCGTCAAAGCGATTTTGACCAACTGACGCCTATTAGAAATGCCAAGTGAAGCCAGAATACTTTCAAAGCTGGGGCGTCGGTGTCCATTCGAACGACATGATCAAGCCAGTTGAGCCGCTGTATTTTAATACGCCACATACCAGCACGGGCATGATGAGTGATTTATAGTGTGGTTTTCGTACGTCGAGAGAGGACTTTACTCCTGAATTGCCTACTCAGTCCAAAGCAGCACTTGTTGGCAAGAGCGATTCTGCGTTGGATTTCCATGCTGACATTATTACAGGTGTTAATGCTGGTTCCCAAGTAAACGAAATTCTCTACTTCCTCGAAATTATAACTGTCAAAAGTGACGTAGGTGCCAGGCGCGAATGTGCTGATTGTTTGTTTGATGACAGGAGATACTTCGTCTTGTCGTCGTTTACCACCAGACCCATTCGCTTTGCTTCCTTGTCCAACTTGGAAAAGTCAGGACAGACTTCGCGGTTTTTCTTACCGATGATGTCAGTGTCATCGGCATAAGCCAGCAATTGTACGCTCTTGTAGTAAATTGTTCCTAAGCGGTTCAGTTCTGAAGATCTTATTATCTTCTCCAACATCAGATTAAAGCAGCCACATGAAAGAGAGCCGCCCTGTCTGAAACCCCGTCTGGTGGCCAAAGGCAACAGAGCAGAGCTGGTGGTATTACTCAACGTCATTTTTCACAGGCGTATGACAGACATAGCGGCATATACCTTTAAGTACTGTCGAAAGCGGCTTTAAGGTCGACAAATAGGTGGTGAGTGCGGATCATTTTCTCGCGGGTCTTTTCCAAGATTCGGCGTACTGTGAATACCTGGTCTATGGTAGACAATACATTCGATAAGACCTTGCAACCTATGCTTAGAAGGTTGATCCCGCGGTAGTTGGTACGCATGGTCGCCTTTCTTGTGGATTGGGCAGAGCGCACTTGAATTCCAGTCGTCGGGCATGCACCTTATTACCTCCTTGCCATCGTAATTAAATAGCTCAGCTGACAGGCCGTCAGCTCAAACAGCTTTGGCACTTTTCTTCATAGTCAGGCGCTGGGATATCGACTCCATCGTCATCGACTGGGACCTCGAAGTGCTTCCGCTATTCAAAAGGGTCGAAAAGTGTTCCCTCCATAATCTGAGTACGTTCTGGACATCGGTCACTAGGTCGCCACGGTTGTTCATACAAGAGTCTTGAAACCTTCCGTAAGTCGCTCAACTCTCTGCTAAAAATTTCGGGTGTTTTTTCTGTCGGACAGCATTTCAAGCATTTTCTCACACTCGTGATCGTACCAGTAATTAGCGGGAAATGTGGTTCCACTGCTCGCGCAAGTCGGTTTGTTGAAGAGTGCTCTCTCACAGCAGGTGTGAGGGTCGAGCGCCGAATCCATTGGCCGTCTGTTTTGATTGCAGCTTTTCGACGTTGAACTTTCCCTGCATTGTTGGGGCCCCTTTTATTGCTTCTCCGAGGTTAGGTCGTATATTGGATGCATCAATATAGTAGTGCGAGTCGATGTTTGGCCCTCGGAGTGTACGTATGTACATCTAAAACATGGAAGCATGTCTTCCGTCTATCACAACATGCTCGATTTGGTTTCCCGTTTTTCGATGTGGAGACATCCATGTAGCTTGAGAGAACGAAAAATGACACTGAAGATGGAACAACGCCGAAACCGGTTTGTCTCCAAACCAAATTTGACAAGGGACGACGGAAAATCGTTCCACAATACATCACACTCCTACCCTGTCGGAAACACCAACAACGAAAATGAGAATAGCTTGATGGATGTTTTTATGCTAGAACCCAGTAATACATACTGCCAAGCTTCGGGCCCCGGCGAAGTGGATCATCCTCAGCCCGCCGTTTCTATGTGGAGGCTGATTTTTTCGACACTGGCACCAAAGATCCCTTCGTTGCCCACCTTGGCAACGTGCTTTGGCCAAGCACGATTTTTATACGTGTCGGGGGCAGCGCTAATATGTACGCTCTAAGCTAAGAGAGCCTTGGATGCCTCGTCCTTCTCTTCCATCGGGGCATTGGCACATGTGAATGAGATGTTGAAGAATCTCGCTTTGATGCGGATTGTGGCTAGACTTTCGTCCACTAGAGTGAACGCCGGTCTCTCTCCCACCACAAATCCAACACCGAATTGCACTCCTTTACGTGGCAACTGTAGTAGACGTCGCAAGGCTCACGCTTACCTTCCTCGCCCCGTTCATCGCATTTCGTGATGTCAGCCTTTATTTTCCCTAGGACTTCAACCAGCCGGGCAGAGGCACCATCCCGATTAATCACCAGCGCACGCGGGGTGTTACGTCCTCCCACTTTACCTCGCTCCCAAACTAGCGTTCGGTCGCTACCCAGAGTATTCATGGATATAAATATCCGGACGTAGTTAGCTGCGATTTGAACCGTAAGCACACGAATCACTTCTGGCCACTCCCAGGTGAATGGCCGTCAAAAGCTTTGCAGTACTGGGAAATGTACAAAACATAGTGGCCAAAAACGAATATCTCAACTAAACCCTGATGAATTTTTTTAAATTCGCTCTACATACCTGTATAATAAACCAAATAGCCGGACAAAACGTTAAATGATATACATACATATGTATGTATGTATAAGTATGAGGGCGTATTGAACATTTTGAGTACGCAGATTTTTTAGGCTGGTATATTTATTTATGCTAAATATATTACTTGATTTTGTTTTGTCACACTTTAGAAGTAAACGTCTTGGCTGTTCACCCAACCGCTTAGTAAAGACACAAACCTAAAGACAAAGTAATAAACAATTGAACTACAAATTTATTTATAGTTTCCGTTCAATCAATTTTTGCTCATTGTCGACTGCAGCCAGGTTTTTACCCTTTTAAAATGGAAGTGCTTTGAAGTTAGAGATAATAACTTAATACAGAACCGGATGATCCACATATCTACTTTTCAAATCAATTTACTAATTATTTAGTTAGCGTTGGGAGTATAATTTGTTATACAGTATATATATAGGAAAAACCTTGAAATTCAGGGGGGGCCGAAATTATCAAGCAAGCATTTCGTGGTAGTATTTTTGAATATCTAGGCAAAAATTTGAAAGTTAGGGGGAGGCCCGGGCCCCCCCTGCCCCTACCTGGCTACGCCCATGTTTATGCCCATATATTTGAATAAAATAAACATATTTAGAAGATATCAACCAATACGAAAGGAAAAACCTTGAATTTTTGATTAAAGAAAACAAAAACAAAATGATTTGAGCGGTTTTCGAGCATTTTGGCAAATTTTTTCAACAATTTATTGCCTTAAAATGCTCAATATTGGTTGAATTTATATAAAATTTGTACACGATAATATTTATATTGCTCCAAAGAACCTATATCCCGGAAATTAAAGTTATATCTGCAAATCATAATTTGCTAGAGCACTTTAAAGGCTCAAAATTTACCCCAAAATAACCCACCCACCGTTGTTTCTGCGACAGAAACCGAATTGGTTACTTACAAAAATGAATCAGTCGATAGGTTTGGAATTTTGTGTTTGAAACGCCACACTTTTCTTTGAAATCGCTTCATTAGTTCTCGTGCAATAACCGTTTTCGTGAAGCTCTAAAAATTACAACTACAACATTTGAGCATAGCCTCCACATCGAAACGTAAGACGTATTCAACGTCAAAAATTGCTGTTACAATTTGTTTTTTAAGAAAAAGTCTAATTTTACTGGGCTAATATAACGTTTTCAAATTGGCGATTATCAGCATAAAATTTCTTTGCCAGTATTCCCCACACATTTTCCATTGGAATGAGGTCACGAGAGCACGAGGGTCCGAATATTGTGGGTTTCCATCATAATTTTCCAGAAGCTAGCAGCAAATTGTTCAGATCCCGTTGGTCGTCAACCAATTTGGAGGGCCTTAAAACGTTTCAAGCAACTCGAGTATGGTGAAATGATCACGTCTCCACGTCTTTTGCTACATCGTAAACCTGCTCGAAAGGATTTCGCTAGCAAAAACATGGCAATTGACTGGAATTCTCCAAGTTTTTAAAATTGTTAGTTTGCCTTAAAATTCACTATAAAAAAGTTGGCTTAGGTTATCTTTTCAGACGTAAATAAATTCAATCTTGATGGTACAAATGCATTGAGTGGACTAGAACGATCTACGGAAAGAACGACGCATTTTTTACCGGCGAAACTTCGGTCGCGGAAATGGGATTGTGTAGAGTGCAATAACATCCGATTGTTCTCTTGAGTTGCATTCTGCTCAAATGAAATGAAGAGTTTAGACTATATTCCCATTCTGCTGAGCAATCTCAAACCATTTAGTGAGTGCAATGAAAGAAATTGCATTTTTCAATAGGACAATGCTGCAATTCATACCAGCAGGGAGCCAAAATGCTACTTGGATTCGCCATTTTAAGTTTCAAGAATATGATATCGGATTCGAAATCAGGGCCCTAAAAAATCTGAACTATATATCTGTCACAAGCAATAACAGCCTAAGTCGAGAAACCTGAATTCGAGAAAAAATGTTTTAAGCATTTGGATTGTAATGTTATCCTTATGGGGAAACCAAAATATTTTCACCTATAACTTTTTAAGTAGTCTAGCTGGCGAGATGGGGATCTCACATACGCATGGAATAGTGGTTGAAGAATACGATAGCATATACAACTCCATTCTTTCATAAGTCGACTTAGGCGGTTATTGCTTGTGACCACAGATATATAAGTTTTTGGTGAAAAAGAAAAATTTATAAAATTTGGTCGCCATATTGGATCCGCCATTTCGAATTTCAAAAACCTGACATCATATTCGAAATCAGCGAATCAAAAACCCCCACCACCAAGTTTCAAATCAATTTGGTTACCTCTCGGCTTTTGGCCAGCAAATAATAGTCGCCAGACTATAGTGCACCGGTTTTAAAAACAGCTTCGAAAATGTAAAACAATTGAAATTCATCGCTTGTGCTACTAAAATCTTATATCCATCCATCATTTTATCTCACGGAAGAAGTGTAAACACAATAATCTTATATAGTTTTAAGCGAAAATACCTAATTTTGCGCCAAACATCCAGCTTTGACACTAAAATTTAAGACTTTTTTAAATGAGGAGTTCATCAATTCGAGCGGCTCATTTAATACACAATTATCATGGAACTTATGTCTGACAAAACTTCCATGAATCACATCTGTGGAAGTAATGTCAGACTTTACTTCCATGGACCAAAAATCAATCGATGTTGGACGGTTGGATGGAAGTTATTGTCCGTGGAAGTTATGTCGAAACCCCGTTAAAAGCAGAAACATGTGGGACTTTCTTCCTTTGATAGAATTTTTCAACACATGGAAGGTTTAGAAAAGCCATTATTTCATTCTTCACATCTATGCCGTGTGATTATTTTAGTATAACAAGGGTATCACGATATAAAAAGTTTGCGAGCACCTGCAATAACGGATACGTGTTTCGCTCGCTGCGTACACACAAAATCATAGCAGTCGGTTTAAGACAAACAAACTTTATATTAATTTCATAAAGTGCTGAAATACGATATCTTAAAGACAATGTAAACATATCCCTGTACAAGGCGGTCTAAAAGGACGCAACAAAATTTAAACTACTTTAATTTGTTCGATATTTGTGTGTCAACTACTAGACAAAACTTTAACGTCTAAGATGTACAAACATATGTATACATACACGTGTATGTGTGTAAGTTCATGTGACATAGACTTTATAAAACCTCATCACCACGCAACTGTCACTTCCGTTGAAATGTTTTCATTTATACCATTCAACCATGAAACTACTTGTACATGCACACTAACTCTGCTAATATTGGAAAAGGAAAAATATCATGTTTTTTACACGAAGAGTGCATATGTACATATGTACTAAAGGTTTACGCCGACAGGCCTTGCGGCGGCGGCGTGGTCAACTTCAAAAAGAATCGGCGGCGGCGGCGACGCCGGCGCTACTGCCCATAAGGTAGATTCCAAAGAGCCATGAGGCTACTAATCTTATCATGTCATCACGTCAGCGTTAGGCATTCACCATGCCAATTCAGATTATAATTCTATTTAATTCATTCATTTAACTAGTTTTAAATTTAAATTACGTTACTTCCTACTTGAATTAAAATGTTGTGTGCATGGCGCTGATGGATGGGCGAACAGAAGAAGGTCTGAGGTATATACATACACACACATGGCTATGTATGTTCTCTACACCCTGCAGGAAATGTATCTAACTATAAGCTAACTTTAAGTTGATTAGGACGGAGCTAAAAGTCACTTATTATCTGTATATTTTCTTTGACGACAGCTAACTATATTTCTAAGGCGATGGCCGCGAAATATTCAAGGGTGATTTACCTCTGCATTAGATGTAGTCAAAGGTGCATTTGATGTAACTAACTTGTAACTGACTACTTTTGGACATAAAATATCAATAGGAAAAACAAAATATTCATGTTTATTTTTTTATTTTTATTTACTTTATTACATTTCATATTTGTTTTCATATCCTGCTGTAGGTGGTCCCATATTCGAACTCCGTCAGACATAACTTCAAAATGATAATATATAATTTTGATCATCCTTTTATTATATTGGCGTTAAAGTTAGAAAAACAATATCCTGCATTACTTGTCAACTAGTTTCTAGCTAGCATTTTGTAGCTAACTACAAGTTATATATTTTATAGAAATCCCGCAAAAAAGCTAACTACGACTGCGTTATTTTTTATCAATTGATAATAAAAAATTTTAAAAGTTAAGTTATTGGGATAATTTATGTCGCTGCAATAATCTTATCAACCGTTATATTAAATTACGGAGTTCTTACGATTTTTTGCGGATTACATATTGAAAACAAGCTTGGTCTACGTTTTTCCAAAACTTTAACCCACCAACTCGAACCAGAACGGGTCTTTTTGACCCACTGTTTAAAAAAATGGCTTATAGATGGTTAAAATTTCCACTAAAATATTAATTTTTCTAAGGAGAACCGAATGTAATGAAAAATAATACTAATTTTTTCCCAAAAAGGGGGAACTTTAACCCTTTGTAGAAAACGTTGCGATGCGAGGGAGCAAAATCTTGCTGGGGTTTGACCACTACTAAGGAATGCTAACGTAATTTTCACATAGCCACCTAGTACTTGTATACGTATATGGGACCCCAAAATAAAATAACTTACGAATGTAAAAATTAGCAAAAAAAGTGTTTGCTCTTTATGGAAAGTCTGTTGAAAATATTAAAAAAAATACTCAGGAAACTCAACTTGTCTTTGTTTTATCTCTAATTGTTGAGGAGTTAGATGGAATGAGTTAGATGAACAGAAGCTGCTTCTGTTAAAACGGCTTTCTGAGATATTGGCGTTAAAGTTTTTGATGTGTTATAACTTTCTTGTTGTTGTAGTAAAAAAGTAGTATTATTGTAGTATTGGAAAGAGTTGTCTGCTGCGGAAAAAAATCGTTAGATTACCAGTATTCGACCCTAATTTAACTGTAATAAATGATTCGATCCAAAAAATATGTTGCCTATGTTTTTTCTGAGTTACGCTCTTTTTGGAAAAATAAAGGAGATCATATTCTTGTCCAGTGGCCCAAATTATACAAAAAAACTCCTTCAAAAAAGTAATTGTCATTTCGTAAAATTGTGTTTTTAAACGAGTAGTATTTAGTTCGATGTATTTCAAGGTACATACATCATGAAAATTTTCGCGCCGCGCCGATATTTTCGTAACTCTGCGGCGGCGCGTGAGGAATGACAAAAACCGGCGGCGGCGGCGGCGTGGCTCGGCCGCATATACCTCTAATATGTACTTATGTACTGTGAAAAATTGTGCGGCTAATCTCTGAAGAGAATGGTCCGAGATTAGTCGCCATGGGGTGCCATTATGCCGCCGCAATTAAAGTAAGTAATAAGGTTATAATTGAAGATTAATTAGTACTCAACTCATTCTTTACGGAGATTAATTAGTCTTTCGGGCAGGATTTGTGATTCAATGATACGAGTGTGTACTAATTTAAGCAAAAATATATCAAATGCGGCATAGTTACGATGATCATTCGTCCCGTATTGTACAGAACAGTTCTCTTTTTCGCCAACTGGCAAGATAATTTATTTATTTTATACGGGACGCCAAATGTTCTGTATTTCTTTCAATATCCTGTATTTGTACCATATGCGATATTCGGAATTTCGATGCCTTGACAGGTGGTGGGACACTTAATTCCAGAATGTGATCAATTATGAGTCATAACGATGTCGTCGGAACTTAAATATACAACAGCTAAAGATATTTTTCAACCTTCATCTCCTCCCCAAAAAAACTTACGTTGTCTCTGCTCGTGTGTGACTTTTCACACATAAGGCAGCCCCATGTGTTTTTCTATAGAGACTTCGCTTGTCTTACTTTCAATGTATGTACATATGTGCTTGTATATGTTTCAATGTATATGCATATGTATGTACCCTGCAGAAAAAAATTATCAATTAATAAAAAATAACCTACTTGTAATTAGCTTTTTTGCGGGATTTCTATAAAATATATAACGTGTAGTTAGCTACAAAAAGCTAACTTGAAACAAGTGGACAAGTAATGCAGGAGTAAAGCTCGAGATTGTTTTCTTTAAACGCGTTTCTATTTAAATATCCTGCACTTCGCAAATACTTTTTCGAACTGAGGACAAATAAAAGGACAAAAATGGAATATGATCAAATAAATAAAGTAAATAAATAAATAAAAAAAAAACAAAAATATTTTTTTTCCTATTGATATTTTATGCCCAAAGTAGTTTGTTACAAGCTAGTTACACCCTTGACTATTTCGCGGCAATCGCCATAGAAATATAGTTAGCTTTCGTCAAAGAAACTATACAGACAACTAGCGGCCAGGTACGTGCTTCGCTACGTATAAAGTGAAATATTAAATCAAACTCATTTATAAAAAAAAAAAAATATATTTAATTATTTGCTAGCTATTTTAAAACTTAATCCAAAACATTTGGATAAACAATATTTTTTGTTTTTCCATTTTGAGCATGAATAAACAAACGGCTGGGGGTACCGACTCTGGAACAGGCGACATAAAGTTGGCCATGTGAAAAACATGATTCCTCCAAATTCACACCACAAACGTTAAGTGTTTGCCCTTGAGCTTTGTTGATGGACATCGCAAATGGTAAACGCACAGGATATTGTAATCGTTTGAATTCAAATGGCATATCAGTTGGAATCATAGGGATACGCGGTATTAAACAACCTTCTCCTTTTGATTTACCAGTTAAGATCGTAGCTTCAATCAAATTTGGCAATAAATTTTTCACTGCCAATCTGGTGCCATTACACAGTTTTCGTGGATTAATATTTCGCAATAATATAATCAAAGAACCCACTTTCAGATTCAAGCAATGCGGTGGCATACCAGCCGGTTCTAATGAATTTAAAAATTCAGTTGGATAATTCATTGCCTCATCTTGATTCATAGCACTGTCAATTGACTTATATGTCGTGACTACACCTGGGAGTTTTGCTTGAATTTGAAAATTAATGGCATTGATATGAATGTTCTTCGGTGCTAAAATGGCGCGTTCTCTCAACCAATCATGATTTCTGTAATTCTGAAGAATATTTGGAAAAACACATTCAATCAATTCATCTATCGATTTCGTAATTGTACAAAAATTGTTCGGTACAGTGATCAATCCGTTGGTTCTGTCGATTTGTATTTTGCCATCACCAATTTGTAACAATTGTTTTGAAAACTCATGGGCAGCTGGATCATTTTGTAGGTGAATACGCATATTAATGTTCAGTGTCAATTTTTGTACATATCTCCAAAGAACTGATGACTTCAAACAGGCATTTATTTCATCAGCAGGAGTTGACCGAGGAATGACAGGCAATGTTTGTCGAAAATCCCCTGACAGTAATATCAAAGCACCACCAAAAAGCTGTTGGTTACCACGTAAATCTTGCATTGTTCGATTAAATGCTTCTATTAATTTTTTATTCGCCATTGTACACTCATCCCATAAAATAATTGACGTTAATCGCAGAACTTTTGCCATAGCAGAATTTCTTGAAATATTGCAAGTTGGAGTTTCAATCACCTGTACATTCAATGGCAATTTTAATGCAGAGTGTGCTGTCCGACCACCTTCTAATAATGTAGCAGCAATTCCCGAAGATGCAAGTGCCAATGCAATTTTCTGTTCCGATCGAATAGTGGCTAAAATCAGTGATATAACGAACGTTTTGCCTGTACCACCAGGTGCATCCAAGAAATATAACCCACCTGCATTATTGGAAATGGCTTGCATGATTGTGTCATATACATGTTTTTGCTGAATATTCATTTTGGTTATATTCGATTGTACAAATAAACGCAAATCATTAGAATTGAATTCCTGCTCACGTTGCAATTCACGATCAAACAGATCATGCATGTCACGATTTGGTGCGGTCATATCCAATTGTACTAATGTTTTATTTGCAATCCATAGACACATATCTTCAATTATTATCAAAGCTTCGTTGTACATTTCCAAAGTTATCAACAAATCAGGATTTCTTGCATGATGACGCATACGAATTAAAATATCTTCTGCAATATTATGTTTGTATTTGTTCCATAATTCAAGTGGATTTGATGGCATACATGTTGATAATATAACGGCAAACAGCATTCGTATTTGTTGAGGATGAGCCGAAATAGATGCATCATGAAGTGTTGAATCCCAATGTGCATCATCCTCCAACAAATGCAAAAGTTGGCATGCTTCACGGTATGTTTCACACAAATGACCGTTGACTGTTCTCAATTCTTGAAATGATTTTGGGCCATTCACGTTAACTAATAACAATCTCAAATAAAAACACTCAACATTGTTTGGATGTACTGTATATATTCTGCCAATTGCATCTGTTTGGAAAATGCCAGGATGCCCATGAACTGCTGTTCCTTGTTTACGTCTTTGAAATTTTTTCGAAGACACATTCCATGTGTAATACTGAGGCACTTCAGAATATAACAAAGTTATCGCAAATGTATCAGTTTCGCTGTTAACGTAGTTGCTGGTGGTTGCGCTGCTCTTTCCAATAAATTTGCTACATTAAAATAAACACGTTGGCCATTCTCAATATGTACAGCCAAGTGAACAACCGCAGGATGTCTTTCGTGCATTGGAAACGACATAATCCTCCAGACAGCTTCATTGCTACTAATATAGCGACCCATTTGATACTGAGTAATTTCATCATTTCTATTATCACCAGCAACACCGAAAATAGCCATATCGCTCCCTTTATTTACATACTTGCAAATATATTTAATGGATTTGACAGAATTACAATATTCCACATTTATATGAGCGTTGAATATTTTCGATAATAATGGACAATACGGAACCACCCAACGATTATCAACTTCAACTTCCTGGTTATGCATTCTAATGGTTGCCGTTTTGCCATTATCATTAGGTGATCTACGTCGATACAACGGATATCCGTCATTGCCCGTTATTGTGTCTGAAGTAAATTGCCTTGGGTATTGTTTCGAACACTCTTCATCAATCATACATAGTGAATTCACATTTAGTTCACCGCACGGTCCATGTATCATGTTTTTAACGACAACTTGAAATAACTCAGGATCAGCAGTGTGATTAGGAATTTCAGCTGATATAAGGTTATCGATTTGATCCGGAGTTATTTTATGTACCAGCCAAATTAGTATATGTGCGTGCGGCAATCCCCTTTTCTGCCATTCGATGGAGTACATATGGCAACGCACCTCCCCAAATACATATAATTTCACAATTAAATCCATAAGTGCTTTACATTTTTGCCGAAAAACACGCGCAGTAATGTCATGACGATCGGTTGTCGACTGTCCTGCAAATAAATTGTTTTTGATGTCATCCCACTGCGGATTACATGTAAATGTAATGAACAGATCCGGTCGACCGTATTTTCGTACATAACACATTGCGTCTTGTGCATATTCGTTCATATTCCGTGGGCTACCAATATACGAAGATGGCGATATAGTTAAACGTCCGATGTCATTAATATTAGCATCATTCGCTATCGCATCTTGCAAATGAATATATTGTTCAGATCTTAATTTTGTTTGGTTGAAACGAATAAAATTAAGACGTTTTGTTTCTATTTTGGCGTACATATCAACGATGTACTGATGATATAGTTTACGACATCTCAAGATATAATTTTGTTCTTGTGGACGAACCATCAATCGATAAGAATAAAAATTCATGGCACTAACTTTTTTCTGTACATGTAGACCTGAAAATAAGTGGAAAATGTGACTTAAGAAATTTCTACAAATGATGAAATGTGAACACACTGAAAATATTATTTACCTGTTCGTGGATCAATCATTGGTATATTGATATGGTAGCCATCGTCACCTTTCCAATGCAATATTGGGTATTGTAATGCGTCGTAACTACGATGAAGTTCCGAAACACGTTGCAATTGCTCATTTCTACGATGAAGTATAATATCACGCGATTGAAACTGATCACTACGAATTACAATTGCAACCTCATCAATTGTCGCTGCATTGAATCGCCTTTCGTGCTCTCCAAAAGGTGTTCTATCAGCCCTTATTACGATTTTGTGATTATCAGATGGCATACGATCGAGAGCAATTTTGAACAATTGAACTAATGCGTTATGCTGATGGAAAAACCTTTGTAGCTCACAACTAATTTCTCGTCTTGTATTCAAAGCAATTGCACAACGTTGATCCAATTCACGATTTTCATCACCAATAAAATAAATTTGCAAAAATTGATAATCAGCGTCGGGGTATGGCAATAACGAACCAGCTTGATGATAAATTTGGCCCTGAATCTGCAACATGTATGCAATTTTAGGTATATGTTGCATAATAATTTTTAAAACTATAGAATACTTTTATGATTCAGATTGATTGGGACAATCCTGTTTAAGTATTTACCTTAAACGTCGGCATAAAATTATCTCTAATAATGTTAGTAGCACCAAAAGAAGTCATTTGAAATGCCGAATTGTATTGTTGAATATGACTCAAAAAGTGCTTCGAATTTTCAGAAGTCCCAAAAATTAATGAAGACAATGGTTCGGGTGGAGTTTCTAATGGTGGCAATCTCACTTTGCCATTAGCACAACACATGCCGGGCGTTTCACCTGGAAATTTAGCTCATCACAATGTGGACATATTGCGTCCATTATTCCAATATATCCGTACATACTGTAATTAATCTGACTGTTGTAATTAAAAGCAGCACGCATAATTTCAGGTACAACAGATCTATTTCGTGCATTACGTTCACGCTGCGATGCATTAGCTTGTGCTCGTTCATCTGGAGTCTGTGATCGCCTTTGTAATGCCGTAGCATTTGCATGACGCGTTCGCCGACCTATATTTCCTCGTGTGGGTCGTGGCATTTTTCTTTCAATTAAAACAGAATAAATTAAATTTAAAAAAATGCCTACATTAATAGTGGTACACCATATGTTTTTTCAAATAAGGAAACACATGCATTCGTGTAATTCACTTCAACAGTTCAAAACTTACCGTTTTTTTTGCTCGGAAATTCGCTTTGCGCTATATTTCTTCTTTTCACAAATTCACACAAACTTCAATAATTATTAAAAAAAAAAACACTATAATAACTAATAATTTTGCACCGCGGTAATTTCGGACACTACTGAACGTATGGGGCCAAAGAAAACGCTCCAGCGATGTTTACACTCCAATGTCATATATTCTCCTAATTTGAATTTTCTTAATGCTAAGAGTCAAAGCTCTATATACCTATTTATACAAAATATTCATGTATTTCTCTATGCAAAATAAATGCACCGTAATATAGTTCGATGTCTTTTCAAAGCCTACTTTTTTTTGTTTATCTGCCAGCTACATACATACCTACATGTTGATATAAATATAATGCAAGTAAGTTTGTAGGTGGTACAAAATATTCATGTATTTCTCTATGCAAAATAAATGCACCGTAATATAGTTCGATGTCTTTTCAAAGCCTACTTTGTTTGTCGATCTGCCTGCTACATACATACCTACATGTTGATATAAATATAATGCAAGTAAGTTTGTAGGTGGGAATAATAAGTATGCTAGTTAAGACGAAAGTTCATAAATTTTGAGAGCGAAAGAGCGTAGCTAAGTAGGTAACAAATCGTTTAGTAAATGATTAAACTATTATTGATGTATGTATGTTAATATGATAATATGAAAACGTATAATCCGCTGGCTAAGTGGGATGAATCTGACCAAACAAATGGGTTTTTGGTGTGTTTTTAAAAATAATTTCACCATACATTGAGCGCTTTTCAGCTTTTCAAGTAGGTACGAGTTAAATAAAAAAAATATGTAACATATGTGTGGTGAAATTATTGAAACGTTTACCATGAAGGAAATAAGTAATGAGGTGTTTGTTTTGATTTGTTTTTAACATGCTGATTAATATTTTTGTCTACGTGCACATATCTCTTCACACAAAATGTAAGCACGAACAAAATGTGCCATTCTCAAATAAAAATACTTTGTGCTTATTCTTACATCGAAATGAGTGGAAGTAGAAAGGTAAGTACAATAAAAAAGTTGTTTGATACATTCCAACGGCCGATTCTCTGTTTCTGATTTTGCAATTGGGAACTCGCCTTCAGGTAAAAAGATTATATTGTTATGTGATTGAATATACCATTTTAACTGGTTGTAGTACATAAGAATGCAATCTCTTAACCTGAAGGCGAGTTCCCAATTGGTCTATATCTGGAGTCCTTAGTTACCCAGCGAAAAGAAAAATCCTCTTTTCATTAGCATTTATCAACAACTTACAATGGATACTCATGTGGTTCAAACACATCCTAGGGTTATCCAGGTCCACGTTTTGGTCTATATCTCGAGACCCTAGTTACGGAGGGGCATTAAAAATACTCTATACTATAGCAATCATCAACAGCTCCCATTTGCTACCCATATTGTACAAACACATCCTTAAGTTATCGGGGTCCACATTTTGGCCGATATCTCGAGACCCTAGTCACGGAGCGGCATCAAAAATACTCTATACTATAGCAATCATCAGCAGCTTCCATTTGCTACACATATTGTACAAACACATCCTAGGGTTACCCGGGTCCACGTTTTGGCCTATATCTCGAGACCCTAGTCACGGAACGGTATGAAAAATACTCTATACTATAGAAATCATCAACAGCTTCCATTTGCTACCCATATTGTACAAACACATCCTAGGGTTACCCGGGTCCACGTTTTGGACTATTTCTCGAGACCCTGGTATCCGATTCTTAAAATTTCAAAACACAAACCATCTACTGAATAGTCCAAACAAAGCCTAAAAATTTGGTTTGGATAGGTGAGCCCGTTCTTGAGTTATAAAGTCACAACGAAAAATGGCATTAATTTTTATATATATAGATAAGTGACTTATAGCTCCTTCCTAATCAACTTAAAGTTAGCTTATAGTTAGATACATTTCCTGCAGGGTATGCACATTTATATATATGTATGTATATGTATAGGGCTTATCATAACTATCCCTGCAAAAAATTGGACTAATCCGGGATGACTCCGGGAGCAATCGCAAAGGAGCATGCGACTAATACCACTTTTGATCTCTTTATATGGAATGAACTGTTCGCTTTTGTTCGAGCATGTCCTATGAAGAGACTAATTGTTCACCTTTATACCCGAATGGGTATAAAAAGCGACTAGTCACTTTTAAAAAATAAAAATAAAAATTTGCGCCAGCTGAGATTCGAACTGGGGTGCTCAGTTTTGTTAGGCGGATACTCTCTCTGTGTGCCAACGCCGCACATGAAATTTCATTGACTAAGTGCGTACATATCATTAAATCGTTAATAGTACCCGTGAGAGATGAGTTGAGAGTAATCTCGGAATACTCTCTTTAGAGATTAGTCGCACAATTTTTTGCAGGGATACGACACTCATGTATTGACAAGATTTGACTATTTACTTTATAATCTTTTGATTATAGCTATTTTTTATAAAATTATAGTGAATTCTTTATCAGAAACCTTCTAAATCCAAGCTCCAATGTTTGTGCAATATATAAAAAAAATCAACAAATTTTCGTAGCAATGTCAAGCTTTTTAATTAGATTTGTTAGAAAGATTCGGAGTAAGCAGTTTTGTAACCGATTCAATTTTAGCATAATAAAGTGCAAGTTTGAAAGTAGCTGGGATTTACCGTTCATTTTTGACATTTTTTTTTGTTTAAATGTTGCTCATTTTCTGGATATAAAAATCGCCGAACATACTTCGCATATAATCATTAAAGTTTAAAAATAATAAAATAAAATATAAAATCTTGCCAATATGTGAGTGTTGTTAAGTTATGATAAGCACTATATATGCAAGCAGATAAGCGTACATACCTGATCGTGTATGTAAACAACTTGCACGGTTTCACTATCAGGCAGGTTCTGCAATTCATTTCCGGGTGAAATTCAACAAAACTCACCATTAATCCGACTTTCGGGGTTCTGTGTTTCACTTTACGAGTTTTATTTCCACTTTCTTTCAGATTCCTGAACCTAAATATAAAACTCCGAAAGTGAATCACTAACCCCAAAGTACGGATTTAAAGTGAGTTTTGTTGAAATTCACTCGGAAGTGTATTGCAGAACATGCCTGATATTTTCATGAAAAAGCGTGAAAATATTTTCACATACGCGATGAGACATGTCCATACATACATTTACATGCCTATATGTACAGTGAAAGCTCTCATGCTCTCCCATACACAGACTTTCCGATAAACGGACGCGGACACTCAAAAAAGTCCAGTTATAAAAAAAAAATCTCCCATAAGCGGACGCGAAGCTCTAACAAGCGGTAACTTTTTTTCGGTCAGATGTTGACTCTAGCGCTTGTACATACGTATATGTACATACACAAGATCATAGTCCATATTCAAAGATATTTTATTTGAATTTTAATTTAATTTTTTACGAAATTCCCATAAGCGGACATCTAATGCATATTTAGGGGATTCACAATTCGTGTTAGACGTCGTAATGTCTTAAAGGCTTAAATTTGTTTAATATAAAGTAACGGTTAAAAGCGATTTGAAAGATTCGTTGGGTATAATAAGAGCCAATAATATATTTCCTACTAGTTTAAAGACATTTTGGTTATGTTAAAAAACGCCTCAAGAAGTATTAGGTGTTATTATACGTTTAAAAATTTTAAGATTTTAAGACATTACGACACTTAACACCAAAAAAAGCCTCTTAAAACTTTTAAAATTATATTATACGTCTCACAGTGGCCAACCAGTAGTTTCGCAATGACACGCGGTACATAAAAATATGATGAAATATTAAACTGACGGTAATTTAGTACATTGTACGAAAATATTCGTCTGTTGTACGAATTTCAAATAAAATTTTCTGCATTTGTTCTATGTACGAAAGTATTAAGTAAATTGTGCGAATACAGAATTGTAGATTTCGTAAATTTTAAAACCATACGTAAATATTACGAATGCCTTCGTACAATATACAAAATTATTCGTACAGAGATTTTTTCAGTAATTTACGAATATGTTTCGTAAAATAAACGTAAGATTTCGTAAATTGTACTGAAAAAAGGCTTTACGAAAGTCCTTTCGTTATATTTACGATTTGTTCGTAAAATCTTGTTTCGTTGTCAAAAATGTGTTCGTATTATGAACGAAAGTTTCGTACATTCTACAAAAACCAAGACTACGAAAATTTTTCGTAGCACTTTTACCTAATTTTATTTTCAGTGTAATAGTTTGCAAGCATACTATAGTTTTCATGCATTTTGAGAACAAATAATCTAATATGTGTACATACATATCGTCTTTTAAAGTACAAAACCGCGTATCTCCATTCTGCAAAACCGCGTAACTGACATTTGCTGCCAAAAATTGGATTTGCCCACAATAGCTCTTGGCTCAATTCTTATCCATACGTCCTGAAATATACTAGCCAGAAAGACGTTTGCTTTACAAAAAAGAGAACCATTTTGAAATATGGGTGATTTTACTATCTAGAAAATAATTTATGCAATTACGCGGTTTTGCATTTTCTTGATACGCGGTTTTGTACTTTAAACGACGATATGTATAGCATGTACTTACGGCGGCCGCCGTAGCAGAGTGATTACATGTGCGTACTTCCACTCCATAGGACCATGGTTAAATACCAGGTAAGATCATAACCCAAAATAGCAGTCGTCCTTCGGCGCGCAATGGCAAACCTTCGAGTATATTTCTGCCTTGAAAACACTTCTTATAAAATCATTTGGTGTTCGGAGTGAGCCTTAAATATGTACATAGGTGTCTCCATTTGTGCCACAACAACAGAATTCATGCCATGCCATTCATGAATTTGAGCGGAAGCTCGGCCAAACACTTAGAAAGATAGTTTAGCACCAAATATTTATTTGTTTACTTATTTTAAGGGAGATGGCAATCTCCTGGTTTCACATTTTGAGTACAAAAATCTCAACCCGGATACAACAAATAGTATTAGTACTGATTGATAATGACAGATTGCAATCACATAAACGTACAATCATACATGATTGAGTTTTTTTTTTGCATTCACATTCTCTATGTGAATGGGTGTCAACCATTCCACTACATATTTTGTGTTTACAATTTGTAACCAATCTCAAGAGTGGTGGTTAAATTTTTTAAATCAAACAATGACATTTATGAAACGAAAAAAATGAGAAGGCACACTCAATTGATTCAATCATTACACAGCTCTGCTGAATAGATATTCGAATTTCCATTCTTCCTTTTTTGATGAACATTGACCCTCGGTTTGCCCAAAAAAAAAATTTAATTTCAGGCTGGTAAAAAAATTAAAGGGCTTGGCGAATCCCACCTCTCCCACTAGAGAGATCAAAGACCAAAGAACTCAATGACCTCCCTCTTTTTATTCGTCTACAGGACTTCTTAGGGAAACCACGCCCATTATCCAGAAATTTATATGAATCTAATTTTCTTATAAGTGGCTATTGCAATCATGGATTTTAGGAGAATTAGCTTTAGTAGTTACTGATTTATCCAAGTTTCTTTGTTTCTGTAAATTACTATTATATGGAAAGTGGGCGTAGTTGTTGCCCGATTTCAGAGATTTTCAAAAGCTGGACCGTTGGTAAAGTGGTACTGAGTTTGGCAAGGAAGGGTGAAACGGCTACTTAGATACGGCATTTCATCGCGGGGCGAGGTTACGCCCATTTTCCAGAACCTTCATAATACTCATACACACATACTCATTTTCAACAATTTGGATCCAATATTAATGAAATATCGTAGTTTTTCCATTTTTGAAGATACCGTTATAAGTGAAGTGGGAGAGGATACAGTCTGATTTCGCCCATTTTCAATACCAACCTACCTCGGATAAAGGGCAACCTACATACCAAATTTCGTTGAGATATCTAAATTTTTGTGTTTGTGTTATCGTGTTTTCGGGCGGACCGACGGACGTACAGACAGACAGTCATGGCTTAATCGACTTCTCTTTTCATTCTGAGCATTTATGTATGTATACATTTGTCTATATCTATCTCGATTATTTTAGGCTGTTACAAATAAGCGTTATGCGAACAAAGTTATAGTACCCTTGCAAACAAGTGCGCTAGGGTATAAAAATAGGAGTTTTTAAATATTACCCGATGAAAACTAAGTACCAACAAGCTAAGTCTAACAATATATTATTATACATCATTTTAAAGGTATATACATAAATTCCTTTTTACCTCCCTTTTATTAGCTCGGGATGTAATATTGATGCGCCTAATTGTGCAGCGATTTCTATTCTCATGTTACATACCTGATGACAGTACGAATGGCAATTATAATAGGGAGGTTTTAGTTTTTTAAACTATAATTTTATTCAAACCAGGTTTGCTTTTCAAAATCGGATGAAAAATATTTAGTCAAGCTTTTATTAGATAAGTACATAGTATGAAAATAACGGTTATTTTAATAACAATAATATAATAGATTGGCGCTTACACATATGTTAGTGTTTGGCCGAGCTTCTCCTCCGAATTGTGGCGTGCGCCTTGATGTTGTCACACAAAGCGGAGGGACCTACAGTTTTACGCCGACTCCGAACGGCGATTGTATTTTTATGAGAAGCTGTTTTTCATGGCAGAAAAACACTCGGACGTTTGCCATTGTCTGCCGAGGGACGACCGCTGTTAAGAAAAAACAATAAAGGACAATTTTAAAGTTGCTAAAAACTCCCTTGATTTTTGAATTTTTTTTACTGACGATGTTGGGCATTTTCTTCCTTATAACGAATTTTTTTGTGGCAAAAAAAAATATATAAAATGTCAACGGGATGTTTTAGCAACTTCAAAATTGCACATACGTATATATTTTTTTAAATTAACAAAAAAAAAAATGTCGTGAAAAACATTCTGAATATTGCAAAAAAAATTTATGCAAAATATTTCTGGGAGTGACCGTATATGCATTTGTACATGTAGTACAAAAGCTATGTTATAAATTAATGAGGATATGTACATAAATACATATGTGATTGTCAAATTTTGTGTTTGTTTTTTGTTGATTGAAAATACTGATTTATCGCCTTAATTAGTATGTAAATGAATTACAATAAATTGTACTTTTTTTGTTATATCAATCTGATTTAAAAAACTATAATAGGATGATCACAGATGTGTTGCACTTTTACCTGAATTTCGGGACAATACCGGGATTGTATTTTCAGATCCCGAAAATTCCGGGATCGACAAAACCCCGAAAATTGACATCCCTAGTATGTACATGCCTATGTAGATATGACACACGCACACGGCATGAAAACGAACTTGTTTCATTTCCATACCAATTTTCCGCCTATAAATTTATAATTTAAAACGTTTCGATTTTATAGGAAGATAACACAAGATAAAAGGTATGCTCTTATAAAATTTCAAGTCAACAGCTCTTATGGTCTTGGTTGTATAAGGTTTTGAGTTTTATGTTTGGCGAAAGAAAATAAAAATCAGGTGGCAATCATTATTCTTGAGCGGAAAAAATAAAAATCTCAAGATAATCATTATACCTGAGCGAAAAAAATAAAAATCAAAAGTAATCATTATGTTCAAGTGAAAATATAAAACTCAGAAGCTGAGTATTATTCTTGAGCGAAAAAATAAAAATCGTAACATAATCAGTACTCTCGATCAAAACCATAGAAATCAAGAAGTTATCATTTTTATTGAGCAAAAAAATATAATTTATATAATAATAATTACATTCGAGCAAAAAAGTAAAAATCAATAAATAATTATTATTTGTGATTAAAAAAATAAAAATCGGGTAATAATAAATAAATCTTGATTAATATTTTTTAGCTTATAATGATTACCATCCCTGATTCTACCTTTGTGTACTCAAAGTCGAATTTTAGACAAAACACTTAATTTTCAAGCAAGATCCGTGTTGTAAAATATACATATAAAATACGCTTTCGTTTTCATTAATAATTAGGCTGACATAATATTCATATAATATTCATAGGAAACGGCGACAAGCTCAATAAAATTGTTGAATATAATTGTTAACAGGTCATAAATAACAAAAACAAATTCATAGATATATTTGAAACTATTTAAATTTTTGACTGGTGGGACAGGTTCTTGTAACTGGTGTAAAGTAATTACTAGAGATTTAATTAATTTACCTAATAAGCATATTTTTGAATGTTTACGCCATTTTTGAATATGATAGCTTATTTAAAGGTATAGCGCATATTTTAACTATAAAGCATATTTGCGGCATATTTTCTTTAAGTATTTTGTTAATGTTTTTTAATTTTAAATAAATACATACCTTAAACATATTTTAATTTTAAAATTAAAAAAGTGGCAGCACTTTACATCCTGCAGTTGTTCAATATGGTATTCATACAGTCGTCTTTTTCGCATATACAAAATATCACTTTACAAAACTATACAAAATATATATACAATATATATATACATATGTATATAAGTATATATATATACAAAATATTACAAAAAGTCACTTGTCAAATCTGCGCGCGCAGCTGCTCGCCAAATTTTCTGATTATTGTTTTAAAAACATATTGTTCATGCTTTAACCGAAACCATGTCAATAAAATTTTCATACTTAATACTAACTTTCGTCAAATTCAACAAATCTTCATAAAAATTGCATACAGTTTTACAGCCCAAAAACGTTATTCTAATAAAGTGCAAGTTTTAAGGGGCTAAAAAATGGTATAGAACTGCATACCCAAAAATTTTCTTAAGATTCAGATTCAAAAGACCGAAATTTTGATGAAAATTTGTTGAATTTTTCTAAAGTTTGTATTAAGTTTGATAATGGGATTTATATGGTCATGGTTAAGCATGAATAATATTTTTTATAAAATAATAATAAAGAAATTTTAGCTTGAAAAACGTTGTGGATACATATTGGTGATTATTGGTATTCTCTATATATGTCAGCTGCTTCTGACACTAATTCTTATCATGTCCAAGTATTTTCGTCAAATCGCACGATTAATCTTTAATACAAACATTTAAATTAAATATAAATGTGACATGAATATTAAATATTATAAAATATGCAGTAATTCAAACTTTATGTAAAATATTTATTAAAGTATACAAACTAAATTAGGAAATGTTTTTAGGAAAAAATAACTTTAAAGTATGGTACATTTGCAAACGGTTTAAGTATATTAAAGGTAAACATTAGGTAAATGGCTACAACTACGAGTACTTCAGATCGCAGTTTTGAATTTTTCTTCAGCTCAGTTATGCAAAACAAAAGATATATCAATTATTATACATGTATTGAACTTAACTTAGGATGCTGGTTTCTAATAACAATTTACAAAGAATGATATAAGTTTACAATTTGAGTCTTGTGTTAAATATTTTGCTCCTTTTGTCGAAAGATTTTTCACGCCAATTTTCGCAACAATTTTCAATACTACAACACGGAAAAGTAAAAAAAAATATATAAGATTTCCTTAATTTATTTTGGCTGATAAAGTTCTGAGTGAGAGAAAGCAAATTTGTTTAACAGGATACGTTAAAAGTTAGCGAAAAAGTTGCTTGGGACTCCTGTTAAGTGTAACGTAGAAAGTGAAAAACTAAACAGGTTGTCTTTCGGGTGCTTAAGTACCCTTTCCAAAAGCATACACTGAAAATAAAATTTCGTAAAAGTGCTACGAAAAACTTTCGTAGTCTTGGTTCTTGTACAATGTACGAAACTTTCGTTCATAATACGAACACATTTTTCAAAACGAAACAAGATTTTACGAACCTTTCGTAAATATAACGAAAGGACTTTCGTAAAGCCTTTTTTCAGTACAATTTACGAAATCTTTCGTTTATTTTACGAAACACATTCGTAAATTACTAAAAAAAATTTCTGTACGAATAATTTTGTATATTGTACGAAGGCATTCGTAATATTTACGTATGGTTCTAAAATTTTAGAAATTTACAATTCTGTATTCATGCAATTTACTTAATACTTTCGTACATAGAACAAATGCAGAAACATTTTTTCCAAATTCGTACAACAGACGTTTAATTTCGTACAATATACTAAATTACTGTCAGTTTAATATTACATCATATTTTTATGTACTGTGTGTCATTGCGAAACTACTGGTTGGCTACTGTGAGACGTATAATATAATTTTAAAAGTTTTAAGATGCTTTTGCTGGATAAAAATACAATATAAAATTAAATGTTAAAGCTGTGGATATATTATTTTAAGGATACAATGTTTTTAACATCGCCTACGCTGAGCCTTGCTCTGCAATGTGGAACTTCATAAATAGGCAATTTCATCAGTTAGCTATCAACGGCAAGCCCAAACCAGGAACAGACGCACTACTTAATGAAATTTTAAGTAAGTACATGTATGATTTTTCACTGAAACTTGCCTTTCAGACGCCTTATAATTTTCTTTTAATTTATAGTCGAGAAAGGAAACGAACATCGAAGCAGCTGCGAGTCTGCCAAGTACCTCCACATAAAAACATTGCAAAACATTTTGTTAAAGAAAAACGCTTAAAATTAAGAATAAAAGCAAAATGAAAGTGTTGTGTTGTAATTCGTCTTATGTTTGTTACAGGGTGGTGAATGAAAGCAATCGGAAGTTCTACGAAACAACCGCAGTTTTTAGGAAAATAATTTCGTTAAATATACGAACTATTTTGTGCATTTTACAAAAATTTCGTAGAAAATAAGGAAATAGTACGAAATTCTTTAGTAAGTAGTACGAAATTCGTTCGTAAATAGTACGAATACGTTCGTAAAATGTACTAAGATCTGATGTCTCATATTTTCGTAGTATGTACGAAAACGATTTTGTACAATCAACGAAAACTTTCGTGGCTCAAAATGACGAAAACTTTCATAAAATGTACGAAGTGCAGAAGGAAAGTACACAAGCCCTACTCTGCATCCTTTTCTCGATAATTCGGAACTAGTTCTAAATTCGACAGATAAGATCAAGTTCGTTCTGCATTTCTTTTTCTATAGTTCCGAACCAGTTCTATATTCGTCACCTTAGTTATAGATTTCTTATGGAAAAAGTGAGATAAAAGAGTTCTAAAAGTATCACATTTCGCCGACTTTGGACTGGTGGGGATCTAGTTACTATCGAACAGGTTCGTTTTTGGCGATAAAGATCTAGCAGGGAAAATACCGCTTACCAAGACAATGCCTAAAAAAAAAATCAGTCAAGCGCCTTCGTCGTGACCTGCAGGCTGTGTCGGAGGCCAGCCGCTAAACTTAAACGTAGAATACGTGATATTATTAACCGACTTCCAAAAAAGGAGGAGGTTATCAGTTCGTCGGAATATTTTTTTTTACGTATGTTACCGCATAACTTTGGACCGCGTCAACCGATTTCGATAATTCTTTTTGCATCGGAAAGGTAGTGTCTTACAGGTGGTCCCATACATGGATCATGAAATGAGAATTGAAGTCGGTTTTGTTTTTTGCTAAAAATTACTTGTTAAGATCACATTCAAGCTAAAAATGGTTTATCAAATAGTCGTGGCAACCCTATTGAAAATATTTTAAAACCAAAACCTTGTTAAACCTTTTTTGACTGACACACATATTGCGATACATATATAAATTGCGTATCTAATTCCCTTAATTCAAGTTCAATTTAATTTCAAAACATACGGCAATCCTCTTAAATAAAGTTCAGAAAAAAACATTTTTAACCCATGTCAATTTATACCTATACTTTAAAAATTCATTTGACTTATTAAATAATATGAGCTTAACTTTTTACATAGGTGGAAACCCACTTTAATGTTACAAATGCTCAAACTAAATTTTTCTGAATACTCTTTTGGTCGACGCCAATATTTCAATATTTCATATAATTTAATTTAATTCGACTTTTCAAACAGATCACAATCCTGTTCAAATAATTTTTAAACCAAAGCCTCGTTAAACCTTTTTCATCTAACACATATTGTGGTACATATTTAAATTATCTAATACTCTTAATTCAAATTGAATTTAATTATAAAATCAGGTGGCAACCTTCCTACATGCAGTTTGGAAATAAAGGGTCTTCAAAGCAATTTTTATTTATATTCATATTGAAGTAATTTATTTAACCTTTTTCTTATATTGAATCTAACTTTGTAACAAGGGGCAACCCTCTGCAAAATATTTTCAAACCACAACCTCTTTCGTCTGACATCCATATCAAGATACGCATTTCAATTTCCTGCCTTTATTTAACTCGCTTTTTGAAACAGGTTGCAAGCCTCATACCTTTAATTAAGAAATAAAGCCTTTTTAAAACCATTTCGATCGATACTCATCAATATTTGATTTAACGTAAAAATAATTTGAATTAAATTTTTTTTATCAGGTGGCAACTCTGAAAAAAAGAAGTTATTGCACATCCACAGGCCAACTCCTTTAATTTGATACCTCACTTTGCACAATCGAACGAACGGTACAGATCTGATATGACGAAAAAGTTTTCGCGTATTATGCATTTATACATACATAGATTACTAAACGAACAAGTAAGAGCAGCGCTGTCTTCGACTATGCCGAAGGCTTCATACCTTTCATGAGCGTCTCATATATATTCACAGCAGGCATATATAAATATATAAGAAATCATATCTAAACAATCAGATTGATTTTCACTGCTGTGTGATCGGTATGTAAACCGGTAACACAATTTAATGGGTTTAGCTTCTTACATACAGGAGATATATCGCAAAAACTGGTATCTGAACAATCAGTGGTATAAGAGATAAAGCTCATACAGCATACATTTTGACGATTTTCTCGGTAGACTTTGTATTATTGTTTATAAAATAGCTTAAGAAATTTATCAGTTTTAGCTGTCCAAATAAAGGAGTGTTACAGTAAAACCCCACATCTGAACAATCGGTTGCATGAGCGCAATAAACAGGTTATAGTGATCCGATCTTTGTTATTTTTACTGTAAACTTTCTGTTGATAATGAGTGAAAATAATGCGAAATTTTATGTTTTTAGCTGCATAAATGGCGGAGTTATAACGAAAGTTCTCATAACTGAACAATCAGTTGTATGGGAGATATATGTTATAGTGACCCGATCTATGTTATTTTCACCGTAAGTATTCTGTTAATAAAGATTGAAAATGGTGCGAATTTTTATGTTCCTAGCTGCATAAATGAAGAAGTTATGGCAAAAAATCTCATATCTGAACAATCAGTTGTATGGTGGATATAGGTTATAGCGACCCGATCTTCGCCATTTTCACCGAAAGTATTCTTTTGAAAATGAGTGACCACAGTGCAAAATTTCATGTGCCTAGCTACTTAAATGGAGGAGTTATAACGAAAAATCTTATATCTGAACAATCAGTTGTATGAGAGCTATAGATTATAGTAACTCGATCTTTGTAATTTTCACTCTAAATTTTCTGTTGATAATGGGTGCAAGTATTGCAAAATTTCATGTTCCTAGCTGCATAAATGGAGAAGTTTTAACGAAAAATCTCATATCTGAACAATCAGTTGTATGGGAGCTATATGTTATAGTGGTCCGATTCTTCCGGTTCCGACAAATGATTAATACATTATAAAAGTACACCCACCTACCAAATTTGATCCGGATATCTCGAAAACTGAGAGACTAGATTGCATACAAACAGACGGACAGACAGACAGACAGACGGACAGACGGACATGGCTAAATCGACTCAGCTCGCCGTTCTGATCATTTAAGTATACATTTTAATGGGTCTATCTCTTCTTATTCTGGTACTTACAAACATCGGACCAAAGTTATAATACCATTCCATGCTCATGAAAGGTATAAAAACAGGTCCACACTAACTGCAATCAATACATGTACCTACGTATGTATGTATTTCCATACATATGCCACGATAAAGCTATAAATACATATTGCGCCATCTGTTACTCAAAAGCCGGAATACGTACCCATAGTACTTTTTGTCCCCTTCCCTCACTTCCAGCGCAAGGACGTGTTTGCAAAATGATAACGAAGTGATTTTGTATGGAAAATCATTTATGCCTATATATTTGAATAAAATAAACATACTTAGAAAATATCAACCAATACTTCCCACATACCACACGAAAGGAAAAAAATTGAATTTTTGATTAAAGAAAACAAAAACAAGAACATTCGAGCGACTTTCGAGGATTTCGGTAATAAAAAAAATCTGCTAATTTTTTCAACAATTTTTTGCCTTAAAATGCTTAATATTTTTTGAATTTATTTAAAATTTGTACACGATAATATTTCTATTACTCCAAAGAATCTATATCCCGAAAATGAAAGTTATATCTGGAAATCATAAGTTGCTAGAGCGCTTTAAAGGCTCAAAATTGACCCCAAAAATAAGGCAATATTTACCTTTGTTTCTACGACAGAAACCGAAATGGTCACTTACAAAGACATATCTGTCGATAGGTTTGGAATTTTGTCTTTGTAACGCCACACTTTTCTTTACAATCGCTTGATTAGTTCTTGTGCAATACGCGTTTTCGTGAAGCTCTAAAAATTATAACTACAACATTTGAGCATAGCCTCCATATCGAAACGTAAGACGTATTCTACGTCAAAAACAGTTTTTTCGCTCTACTTTATAATTTGAGTACCGTAAGATAGTTGGTTTTGCAATGGGTCGATGGGTGGATTTGCAAAGGCATCGATGGTATACATATGTAAATACTTCTTCAAGAAAGTTTACAGCAACGGCTAAAGTATTTTTTCAATCAACAGATATAATGAAAATTATTTTATTGTAATATTTCTTGAGCTGGAAAGTCGCAAAATTTGGATACTAAACTTCGCCCTTTGTGTAAGAATATTTTAGTAGGTACTATATTGTGAAAATTTCGAACAAAAAATCGCGGGATTTTTTATTCCAAATTTTTTCTTGCGCCGTTTTTTTAATATAAGACCAATAACTTATATGCTTGCTTGCCCGATGTACGTAATAAACAGTTGCTTGTATCCACATGCTGGAACCACAGCAAACATGGCGTCTAGTAACTATAGTATATAGAAAAATATTTAAAATGAAAAGCATTGGAAATTAAAAAGATCACTGCATAATAGCGTGGGCCGAAAATCCGCTTTTTTAGAATTTTGATTGGTAATAGTGTCTGTGTGAAATTTGACAATTTTTGGTCAATATCTTAGGCTCGCCCAAGTCCTTAAAGTTCCAGCTGGCATTTGTAAGATATGCGATCAATTATGACGCACTGTTGTGTAAGCCTGAAGTCGTGGATGGGAAGACGTGGCGGGCCAGGCATGCTGGAAGCCCGGGCTAAGCTCGTCGTAAG
>NW_023458568.1:16245382-16262055 GCF_013731165.1 Rhagoletis pomonella | reverse complement strand
CTTACGACGAGCTTAGCCCGGGCTTCCAGCATGCCTGGCCCGCCACGACTTCCCATCCACGACTTCAGGCTTACACAACAGCACGTTCATGTGTGTGAGAGATCATTTTATCAGGATAGGTGTTAACCAAGTGCTGGTTGGGTTGTCGCTTTGCCAGTGTACTCGAAACGGACGGCACTTGAAAAAAAATCACTTCATAAAATATGCATTGAATTCTCACTTGGCCCGTAAGATACTCGTACATATACAGAGTAGGGATGTTGCGAATGTGGAATTTTAGACATCCGCGGATGCGAATGAGGATGCGGATGTTTAAAAGCTAACATCCGCGGATGCGAATGCGAATGTCAAATATTTTTAAGAAATCATTTTGGTGAGTACATTAGGTGATTTAGGTAAATAAAAAATGGAAAAGTTACTAATTTTTAATGTTTTTTTTTATTTAATACTTCAATTAAAAAATTGGAACATCGTATTTAAGAAGGAGTAATTTTGCTGTATTTTCGGGTTACAGCCTGATTCCTAGCGGGTCGTAAACAGCGTTGCCGTTTTGGTCCAATTGGACCAAAATTTGTAGCTTCATTCTGCGTTGGTAGCTTGGTTGGTTTGATAAAGCTTTTGGTAGGCAAAAAAGTTTTGAAAATACAACTAAATTGAACATTAAAATTTGTTAGCTTAATTTACGTTTACACGTTCAAAACACTGCTTACACGTATAAGATTTCTCTATATTTTTTTATATATTTTATTAAGCAGACAATTTTCTGCAAACAAAAACTCACTTCCCAAAGCTATGACCGATTAGCTGTTGAAATTAACAAGAAATTACCTATAGTTTTGAAAGAAAAATTGGTGATAGGCAATTTGCAAAGTGTGAGTGTATTGGTAAAAAGGGTGAGTGCATGCAAATTGAATCAAATTTGGAAATTTTTTTATTGAAATGCATAAAATGTCTGCTTTTGTTTTTTTCACACACAAAAAAGATTTTTTGATATGAATTGAATCAAAATCAAAGATATTAACATATTTTACAGAAGTTTTTTATACAATAACTTAATTATTTTATTTAAAGGCCCGAATTTATTTTGTTTTATCCTAAAGATTGGTGTGAATAATTAACCAATACTGTAAACAATATTATGTGCAAACTCGTGAAATCTCATTTTAATGATGAAAAATTTTGGTAGTTTGGAAACTGATTTGATAGGCGTTTTGGTACCTAAAAATGTTTTCAAGTGGCAACACTGGTCGTAAATCAAACCTGCGCCACTAAGTAACTATTCGCTCGAGGCGACAAACTTGAAACTTTTCTTTTCGATTGACGTTGCACGAGTTGAGAGGAATTTCACTTATGTTTCTTTTTTTATTGCGGTGCAACAGTTCCTTTCTGGGAATTGCATGGGGGCTGCAAATGTCGGATGTATCCTCCTGACTTTCATCTTCACAATATAGCATCATGGCAAGATCGTTGTTTTAACACCGTTGTGTTCCAATTTGGAACATCAACTCTTTAGATTGTTTCAGAATTTGAAGAACCTGTTACGTCATCAGCGTTTTTCGATTTCAGTTTTTGTACTTTATTTTTAATCCTGTCTTCTGTGACTGGTTTGAAAAATGTGCGCTTATAGCGAGGTTGTGAATAGGTGGATATGGATTTTCTAGGAATGAAACTTTCGAAGAAAATTCTGTTTTAAAAGTCGTGGCTGCCAGCAGAAATAGTATAAAATCTTGTTATTTTGTTAAAAAGGTATCCCGTTCTTTATAATAATTTGAATTATGGAATCACGGACGATAAAGGTCTCAGATTTGCTTAGTTCTCGGGTGACTGCTTGGAAAGGTTCGCCTGTAATGAATACCTTGTAATTAGTTTTTTTTAATTAGTTAGTTGAGCTTCCTAGTTGCAGGCAGTCACAATTAATAACTCACCGCTGTCGGTACCATAAGCTATAAAATCTGTTTTGGTATTCCATTCCATGCGCTCAATGTGTTTTGATATATTTTTTGAGGCGAATGAACGCAAATTTCCCACATATATATCGCTAATACTATTTTAAGAGGGCTTATTCATCAATATCTTATCAATCAATAAGTTAATTTTGGATTTTTAGTTAGTTACGGCTTTTTGTATTTCAGCTACGATGTGAGTTAAGCCCTTTCCATACTATACTAACCATATATTACATGCCAAGTTCCACGCCTCAATGGATATAAAATTCACCTTGAATTAATTCTTATTTAATTTGTGAACTTGGCTGTCGACTTATTTACATACCATTTAATCTTTATTTCGATGCGTGCTAATTTTGACAATTTACACAAAATTTTTATTTTATTTATTTATTTGTAAGAGTAACAACTAATTAATAATTATTACACTCATATATATTAAAGCACTAGCTACCAGGGCCTTCGGCTTATCGTTAAAAAAAAAAGGTATAGTTATCTGATAGAAAGGTTAATATCCTAACAATACATATTGGCAAGCGTATGACTGTAGGGTACTCATAATTTTTTGAACTGACAAGTGTGTGCAACAACTATACGGCTATCATATGCCGGGGGGGGGGTCAAATAACACAAACGGCAATAACGCAAATTTTTGTTATTTCCCAATTGAATTTGAAATAACACAAATTTGCATTATTTCATTTCTCGTTGAGCAATAAGACCAACTTTTATACAGTGAAACCCGCTTAAGTAACCAAAATTTTTGGACACCGTGAATTTTTTAATATAATCAGAAGAAAATCCCCCTCTTAAGTACCTCCCCGCTTATTTACCCAACCCGCCTTAGTACCTCAATTTTTCGTGCCCCATTTACAATTTTACTTATAATTTTCCCCTTTTAAGTCCTCTTTTAAAATTCCTTAAAATATTTACGTATTTTCAAATTCGGTAAAAAAATTTTAAAAAATCAACGGTAACTTTTAGCCACTTGAAACTTGCACTAAAATTGAATGGACTATAAAACTGTATACTCAAAAAACACTTCTGAGAAAAAAGTTAGAAATTATAATAAATTTTTTTTTAGTGTTCTACAAAATCCTAAGCTTAGGTTTATATGGTATTTGTTAGGGAATGAACTGCATTTTAATTGATTGAAAAACCTTAAAAATTAATAAATAAACATAAGTGGCAAACAATATCATTTTAAACAATTTAATTCTTGTAAAAATACAGACCATTGCACTAAATATTTTTTTACGAAAATTTTTCTTTACTTGTTTATGTGTTTAAATAATGCTACGATTTTGGTTTTAAACTATGTATACTTCATTAAATGTTGTTATTCAAGGATTTATGTAAGTTAACAAGAAGATGTAACTATATCAGTAATTATGTTCGCTTAAGTACCCTCATCGAGGTACTTAAGCGGGTTTTTTTAAGTACCCAACCCGCCTAAGTACCTCAAAAAGCTGACATTTTTCGTGAGGTACTTAAGCGGGTTTTACTGTACTTAACAATTTGAGTAATAAAGCAAAATAGTGCACATATGTAGGTAGTCACCCAGTTACATTTGACAAAAAGTAGTACATGAACAAGTTAAATGGACGGATTTGTAAGTATACATTTTTGAAAGTGCCCGGCGTCGCGGCGGTCCGCGTTCGCACGCACTGGCTGCCGAGATAGGTCGATCTTCCACTCAGCCATCGATATGGTGTGATTGCATGCATCCCACCCATAGTGGAATTTACCAGGTGCCACTGCTTTATTTGAAAATTTGCCTATAAAATGTGACTATAATACCATGTTCTGACCGACATCGAAAACATGTTTTCGTTGCTAAAACTGGTTTTCGACTTAAAACTTGTGTTTTCGTCCATGTAAAATCTGTCAAACGAAAACCAGTTTTCGCTGAAAACTACTTGAAAACTCACGTTCCACTCATTCCAATCGGTGTCTTCACTAGATTTTTTCGATTATTTATCGAAGTGGAAGTCATATTTTATCATCTTTAATACGCCATTTCGGATTTATTGTTAATTGGCTGGCAAAAGTAAAATAACAATGAAAATAAGAGGTTGCTAATGAAAAGAAAATGAGGGAAAAGCATTTTGGTTTTGTTTTTGTGTAGCAAAACTGTAATCAGAGGATGTAAGAAATGTCAACGAAAACACTAACAGCCGGTGTAAACAGCCTTCAGCCCACAATCCCAAAACTCATTTTCAAAGTGTTTTCGATGTCGGTCAGAACATGGTATAAGGCAGCCGAATGTCAGAAAATAAAGCGAGAAAGCCGTTTTATTACTTCATCTGTTTATTGCGACATGGTGCCATGCAAACATTTTGAGGTCTTCCAGCAATGTTTTTAACATATTAAAAAGCATGCAGAAAAATTTCATACAAAAGCGCTATGTCTAATATGCGGAGCAGTTTTTAAAGACGATGCTTTTCCTATATGTTGTTAGACTTTTCATAAGTAAAAATATTTTGTGAATATTACTTTCTTCATATGAATTATATCACATTTTTTGTTTAATTCAAGGCCTATCAAACAGGTTTAGAGCATTTGAGCAAAACCAACATTTGCCTGTATTTTGTTGTTGCTTCTGGTATCGAAGGTGCCAAAAACTGTTCTGATTTTTTCTTCTACATCAAAGCGTGCCATGCGAAATACGAAAAAGGTAAAAAATTTAAATTAAAAAAAATGAAAATTGTTGCAACTTTCTTTCTTAGTAGCCGTGGGTAACACAGTGTGGCGCCGCGCCATTGCGCTGATACCGAGAGCTGAGTTACTGGCGCCGATACCGATTTTCACAACTCTGTGACGCAATGGCGCCAGCAACACCGGAAAACTAACAACACCGGGCGGAGCAAAGAACCAGCAAAGAACACACAAAAGAGAAGTCTCACTTGTAAAATGTGCAGCACAAGGCGAATTTTTACAAGGTGGTGTTGCTAAAATTAGCCGCGGTCCTTCTGAATGTGAAAATTATGTGTTTATTGTATTTTTGGGTTTTGAACTTGGCTTGTTTTTGCCCAACCGATACCACCTTGTATTAATTCACCTTAGTTCAACACCGGAACACTGACAACACCGGGTGTCGCAAAGAACCAGCAAAGAACACCCGAAATAGAAGTGTCTCTTGTAAAATGTGCAGCACAGCTAGAATTCGTCGCGGTCCTTCTGAATGTGAAAATGATGGGTTTGTTGTATTTTTGGGTTTTTAACTTGGGTATACTTGAGTTTTTTCTCAACCGATATCACCTTGTATTAATTCACTTTGGTGCAGCGTGCAGCAATAAAGGAAATGAGCTTTAGCCTGAAGAGGCGCAATTGCGCCAACACACTGTGCTGATTCCGACAGTGGCGCTGGAGTTAGTGTGTCAGCGCCAAAAAATTTGCGCCGTTACCCAGGCCTATTTCTTAGTAAATTGGTTCGCTTCTCGAAGCATTGATCCATCCTGTGCCAGGCCCAGTAATCAGCGGTTGTGCTGCTGAGTTGGGCGAGCTTTCCAAAAGCTGCTATTTAATCGCTGGTTTTGTATGGAAAATGTTTCACATGCAAATAGATTTTAACAATTTAGAATTTTTGTGAGAAGAAATGTAAAATATTTGACATTTGCGAGAACAAATAATTTGAAAAAAATCAAATCAGCTGCTATACTGATATTACCTGTTCAAAGTGCCTTGGTTTAATTGTATTTTTGGAATAAACAAAGTTCTTTTTCCTTCTGTCAGTAAACTGTTTTTTTTTTTAACAAATAGTATAAATAAGCAATGGGAAATAAGGCATAATTTGTTTTATTTCCAACCTTTGTTGGAAACAGTGTACGAAAATAAACTATATTGTACGTTACTATTTCGTTTCGTTTATTACTTCAACAGTTCGGTACAATACGAAAACAAAACGGCTGAGTTCACTTTGGCGATAGTACACTACAGTAGTTTAGTAGTTACAGAGGAAACAACAAACGAAATGAATCGTGCAGAGAAAAATATTTATATATATGTACATATATGCAATAACTAAATACAAAACGAATGGCTGCAATGAATAAAAAAATTTAAATGTTTTTTATTTGAATTGGATATGAAAATTTACAGAAAAAAATATTTTGCATGTAATTGAAACGTTTGCATACATATAAAACGTACCCTATGGTACAATTGTCACAAACGAAAAGCAAACGTTTCTCGTTGGGGAAAATGACAGTGAATCTTACAATTTGTTTCTGACTATGTACAAAACTGTACAAAACCACAAATGATATGATGATCGATGAGCAATGGGAATTGTTTTGTACAGTTTATTTTCGTACCTTGGTTGGAAATAAAGCAAAACTCAGATTTTGGTATTATTTCCCATTTAAAAGTTAAATAAAGCAAATTTTGCGTTATTGCCGTTTGTGTTATTTCACCCCCCCCCCCCCCCCCTCATATGCCTGCGTCTAGATGCATGCAACGCATGCGTGTGTCAATAGGTATTGGTTATGTAATAAATGAGCAATAAAAGACGAACGTAAAAACTAAATGCGTATTTTACACAGATTGATAAATTTTTAAATAATGTTAATACTAACGGCATCGCTGTTAAGGTATGATGATGGTTTGGTGTTGTTAAATATGGATAAGGCTGCCAGATATCTCTGTTGCCAAACCGGGAAACTTAAAGGGGGGAGAGGCCTCTCGCTCCCTTCCCTTTCATTTCGACAAAAATTAAGTACGAAAAGATGTAGTAAAATTTTATTTTGACAAACAAAAACAAAAATATAAAAACATGAGATCATGAGATCATTACAACGTACACCAGCAAAACAAAACAATTTATCACAACTAAAGCACAGAGAATTTTTCACAATGCATATACCTTTTTTGTTCCTTATAAAAATACAGTTTATACTAAATACATCAGAAAACATAAAAATAAAATTTCTAAACTTTGTGCAAAACTCGGGAAAATGTAATAAATTCGCAACTTTCTATTCAGACTTTTTAAAAATTTTGAAAATGAAATTTTGCAGCCCATAAAAATGTAGTTGATTTTTGGTATTGTTTTTACTGAGAGTTTCTTCCATACAAACTATGTTCGACATTTTTTTGTATGTGGAAGACACTGTCAGCAAAAAATAAATAATTGCAAAAAATCAACGAAATTTTCTGGTAACTTGAGACTTGCACTTTACTAATTGGCTTAAAAGCTACATTTTCAATATTTTTCTAAAAGATCTGATTAGAAATTGTGATCAGATGAAAGAGTCTCCGAGCCAATAATTTTGTACGGCACGGTACTTATAAGTAATCTAGGTCTCACGAAAGAAAAAAAATTAAATAACTACAAGGTAACATTAAAATATCATTTGTTTCGTTGCTGTGAACTTGTTTCAAAACTTCTGGCTTTTGCTTAATATAATTGTAAAACTCGGTGCATGCCATTTTAACGTATTTAGGTACATACATTATATTAATCATTTACATTTGCTTGTGCAAAACGTGATAAATTAAAAAAAAAAATCGCATATGAAAGAGCACCAACCCAACTCGTAATAAATTTAAGTATACAAATATTTTGACCATGTTTCTGCAAATTTATTAGCGATGCTCTGAGCATCATAAATCGGGCCTTCTAGAGAGTGAATAAACGCGATATGATTCCGTTGGGGCGAAGATGTGTGTTTTTATATCTGCCCACACTTTTTTTGGGCTAGAAGACGGAGTGATTTCCGACGTAAATTTTTCCAGAGATTGGCGTTTTGAAGATTTGAGTTCACGTCTGAAAAGGGCATTAGCTTTTTTATATTCTACATAGTTTTCGTCAGTTCTGTTCCTTTTATATTGACACCACAATTTCTTCTTTGTATTTTTTAGTATTGATAAAAGGTTCGACCAGTATGGTAACTTAGCATAAAAAAGTTGTGTGTTGGTTTGTGGGATCGCATGGTGTGCAGCTGAGCGAATAATCGATTTGATTGCTGATGCTTCTGCGTTAATGTTCGTAGAATATGGTTTGTTATTGGACAAAGTTATTGAGGAGCTAGAGAATTTTTGCCAATCTGCCTTTTCTGCTATGAATTTGGCAACGGGCTTGACTTGATAGGAAATGGGGATTGCTAGGGAAGTTATGATAGGGAAATTGTCACTATTGTGGAAGTCATCCAATGTTTTGGATGATAGTTTTGGGGCTATAGACGCGGAGGAAAGGATAACATCAGGGTGTGAAAAGGTTTGCTGGAAAAATGGGTGGGGGAACAATCATTAAGGACCACGAGATTTTTGGAGAGTATAATGTCCTCCATTATTTTTCCCCTTTTGTTGGCCGAAGCAGAGCCCCAAAGGGGACTCCACGCATTAAAGTCTTCTAATAGCATTATTGGAGTTGAAAAAAGATTCAGAATGTCGGTTAGTTCTCTGTTATTAAAACTTTGATCTGGAGGAAAGTAGCACGTAATGATTGTGACCTTAAAACCAATGTCCACTTCTAACGCAAGCCAACTGAATATTTGAAGTGATAGGTATTTGTTTATGGATAATTGATTTCTTCACAAATACAGCAATGCCTTGTTTACGGGAGATATTTCGTGGACTATTATGAAAATAGCTCACATATTTGTTGGGTGGATGTGCTGATTTTCTGGCAGGGATATGTGTCTCTTGTAGAGCTATAATTTCGGGAGTGAATTCTTTAATTAGTAAATTTAAATCGGGGTAGTTGTTAAGAAGGCCATTAAGATTCCACTGAAGTATTTTCATGATTCATTATTGTTCATTTCATTTGTATCACTAGAATCTAATGTGAAGGTTGTAGAGGAGTTGATGTCCGAAGAGAGTTGCGGTATTAAATCGGATGTGAGAGAATTGATTTGGGAGATGAAGTCATAAATAAATAAATGTTTTTGTTTTCGAGCTGAAAGACTAATAGAAGGAAACACGGAACTTAAGAATAATAAGTTTTATGAGGAAAAAAATAATTACACTAAGAAAAAGTATTAAACAACTAGAGATGCATCCAGTTTTTTCAACAGACCTTTGACAAATAATATTCGATTCTCTTTATAGCCAGCCGTTGAACATTTCCGCTGGAAATACCTACTATTATCTTACGCTTTGACTTTAAATTACGAAAGAAGGTAGACGTAGGGGACAGTCTTACCGTAGCATCTCTACAGGCAAAAAATATTGGCTAAAATTTTTGTTTGCCAGATATACGTTTTAACAGTGCACTTGTAGAATATTCGCATTCTGATTATTGCGAATGTGAAAGCGAATGCGAATGTCATAATTTATGCGGAAGTTCCGCGGTTGCGAATGCGAATATTCGCAGCAACCCTTATACAGAGCTTCTCCTTTTATAACATGTAAGCAATTTGTTGTATAGCTTAATACCTTCTCACACGCTTACATATGTACACACGTGCAAAATTTTTTTGTATACGATTTATTTATGCAGCAAACACAGATAAATTACTTTTTGGACGACAGAATATCAAACATACCTTTACCGTTATCGCTATGCAGAGAAGCCACGCTGCCAAAGAAGCGTTTATCCAATATTTGTAATAACTGGAGAGCGGTGGAATGCACTTCAACGCGCGGACAGCCAGTCATTAAAAGTGTAACCGTGATTACTGATGTGTAATGGTCACATGGGTATTCCCTGCAAGAGAAAATAATGAAAAACTACATTAAAAATCTTACTCTAAATAACAACTGACACCAGGGTGTCCAGATTGTTTAAAAAAAGCGCAATTTCTGAAAAAAATCTCCAAAAATCGCCAATATTTTTTTTTTTTTAATCCTTAAAATCGTTTTAACAAATCTTTTATTTTAAAAATGAAATCTTGTTATAATATAGTTTTTAAAACCAAAAACGAATATAATACCTTCAGAAGGTAATAATAAATAACACAAATTACTTATGTAATAGTGATGTACAAACAATTTCCTTTAAAAATACGCATACTTTTTAAAAATATTTGTTTCAACACATTTTGCAATAGGACTGCGCAATTATTATACTTATTATAACTAATATTACTTGATTAATCGCACAATCCGCTTTTAAGAGCTCGGCGCTAAAAAATAAATAAAAACCTATAATAAGGCGAGATTAGCTTTTTCTACAATTGCTTCAAAATCACCCGTAGTGTCTGAATGATTTACATTTCTGTTTTTGTCATATAGGGAGGGTTGTAGGTGCTTCAATTTATTTTGCTCATCTCGCAGAACAACGAAAACGGCTATAATTTTATGTAGTTATATAGATAATTAGATACCATTCAGAAAAAATTTCACTTGCAGTAATTTCTACGTGGTAAATGCTCCTCTATTATTTGGTTTCATAGGGATTCGGATTCCTTTCCTGAAGTAGTAAAGAAATTTCGCTGTACTGTATAAATAATATCGGTGGAGAGTTGGGGAATACTGAAACCTTAAGTGAAAATGAATTGTTTTATGAACTGCCTTATGAATCTCTCCTCAAGGCATATCTGCGAGACATGTAGTATTTTTTTTTTTAATTTACGTATTTCAATAATGTTATAATTAATGGCTAGATGAAATCATTTATGTACATATTTTATTATGTAGCTCATTTCAAGGGGGAGGGGGTTGAGTATGGTATGCAAATAACTTGTGTCAAAACCAAGCTAATTGGACAATGTTTTCGAGTACTACTTAAACACATACATATACTCATCATTTGAACATAAAAAACGTTGCGTGGAAAAGTTTGTCTTACGAATGCTAAGTCATATTTTCAGATTTTATTTACTGACTTTACAATTTTTTCTAACGCTTGACATAATTTTACATTAAGATAGTGCAATTTTTTAGCTGCTATTAATTTCGTACAGAAAAAGTAATCATTTGACCTAATGTGCAGTGGTAAAAAAATTATAGCCGAACCATTTTTTTCCAAGTTTTAACGTATTATTTTTGTTGTCATTGAACTTTTGTTGTTTTTTTTTTACAAAAAATATAGTTTATTCTTTAACAAAACCCGTGTAAATCCAAGTTTAAAAATTTGTGCAATATTAAAAAAAATTCAACAATATTTCGTGTAAATTTCGAACTTTTTAAGATCTCTAAAAAATCAGATTTTATTTTAAAAAAATCGAAATTTTAACGAAAATTTGTTGAATTATTTTTTTAAATGGCGTAAATTTTTAAGGCAGTGTTACTCGATTGGTACATTTTTATATTGGGCTATTGGGAAGAAAATGGGGAAATTTTGATTTTTGTAGTCAAAAGATTGGTACAGCGATGTTCTATTGAAAAATTTCAACAAATTAGTTTTCGTGATCGGGATAAAGAAAAATATTTTGGGTGTTCACACAATTGGGATACGATTTGCACCAAATTTTAGAAAATACCCAATCGTGTGACGCTGCCTTTAAACATGTATTTATACGGATGTTTTAAAGAATGAACTATAAAAAACTAACCAAAATTAAATAACAGCAAAAATACTATTTTAAAACTAGTGAAAATTTGGTGCGGCTATAATTTGTTCGACTACCGTACATAAGTTGACTATGATTACCCGGCCGTGCTATCATAGTAGCACAATGCCACTAAGCGCATTTTAAAATTTTCAGGCAATAGCCTCATGCGATCATCGATTATATTTTTTGTTGTTTGTGTGAAATATTTAATTTTTATCAGTATTTTTCTTTTAATCAAAATATGTTGAAACAAAAGTGAAATTAAAAAAAATTTTGCCAGAATACTCACAAAGCTATTATTAATTCTAATATATGCGAAAGCGCATTTTTAGATACACATGCAAATTTAGCAAGGTCATGTTCGTGCTAGTCAAAAAAACCGCAAATCTGGCCTGGTGGGAAACCTAGAAAGGTTTCCTCCGTATTCCGAAGTCAACATATGTTTGCTAGTCTTGAGGTACGTCGTAAACGTGACCGTTAAAGAATCTATGTGGTGTCTAAATGTTGTGATTTGTCCTACATTGATGAAACTTTTTGAACTCGAACTTGGAGAGCGATGTCCAAAGTAAGTCGAGGCTATTTACCACAGGGGAAAATCGAAAATCAGTAGAACACGAGTTTCTGGCTACAGCCCATCTGAGCTTAAAATAACGCATTTTGACTAAAGGTGTTTTCGTTTCTACCAAAAAATGTTGTCTTTTGATAACCCCCTTCTCTTTTCGTATTCGATTCTAAAATAAAGGCAAACGGTTGCCCTGAAAACCAGATGGTTGCTTAAAACGACCATATTATGAGATGCTTGAGCCAGACAAGGACAAGAGGGCAAAAACATGCCCTTTACCGGGCTGAGTGTAACAACAAACCCATTTTGCACTGTGGAAGGGCAACATTTTTTGGAAGAAACGAAATCACCATTAAACAAGAAAAAAAATTGTTACCCATTTACTTGAAAATCGTTCACCACATACTACGATAATAAAGGTGAAACTACTTTGCAGAGTCCGAACATATTAGTTTTTGATGAAAACTGTCATTGAAAAAATCACTATGAAGGAAATGTTCTACAACTAAGTGATACATACCAATCGGCTTCTTTTTTCACCGAGAATCAAAATTGGAAATAAATTTTTATTTTTAGTTTTTATGAAAAATTAAAACAAAACAATTATTTTTGATTTTTATTTTACAAATCCAAAATAACAATTATTTTTAATATTTATATAAATAATCTGTAGATAACAGTTATTTTTGAATTTGATATTATAAATCTAAGATAACAGCTGTTGAAGACTTTTATTAATAAAAGTCCTCAATAAAAATCAATCAATCATTTTTCGCAGTTAAGAAAGTGTTGGAGAACCAAAATTTACTACGACTTATACAAATGACTTTTATAAGTATGATTTTAAAAATAAAAGTCAGAGAATAATTTATATTGATGACTTTTATAAATAAAAATCTTCAATAACTGTTATCTAAGATATATAATTTAAAAATCAAAAATAACTGTTATTTGCAGTTTTTTTAGATAAAAATCAAATATAATTGTTATTTTCAGATTTATGAAATAAAAATCAGAAAAAACTGTTATTTAAGGAGTAATTAAATAAAAACCAAAAAATAATTGTTAAAGAGTGATTTTTTAATAAATGTTGTAACTGTTACGGTCCCTGCTAATTAGTTTTTTTGCAAAAGCACCGACCAAGTATGAAGAGAAAACGTTGGAAATTTGTTTTAAAATTAAAATTATTTTTGTAGTGGTCGAGGTTGGTCCGGCCTATATTTAGTGGCGGTCCCGAATTTTCTCTTTATGTAAAATATACTTATATATGCATGTATTTGCCTTATAACCGTTAGATATCCGAATTTGAATACATAGGAATGTATTTATGTGGTATGAATTGCCTAGTTTCATAATAGAATAGAATTTAAGAATGGAAATATAAAGCCACAAAACAATCATCTCTTTAATTTGAAAAGAAACTCGGAAAACGTCTAATGCGAGTTACCTTGGTTAAAAGATAAACGTTTAAAAAAACATAGGGATTGAGTGAGGAGGATAGTTCCATCTGCAGTGTCCATGTGCCCAATTGAAGCGACACGCGGCACCAGGAGCAGTAGAGCGAGTAGTTTATCTGTCTATAAAATATAACAAGGAGCTCTAATAATTAGGAGATTTTATTACCTCCCTCTTCATGTCTACATCATGCGTTATCAAAAATAAGTTTATGCTTTCATTGTGCTTTCATTGACGGTAAGTTACTTGTTAACCATTGTGGTGTCGTTAAAAGAATTTTATTTTTATAAAATTTTAATTTAAATTCTATGTATTTTAAGTTTCAAAAAAGAAAAATTCTGAAGTATCAAAAATTTTCTTTTTGATTTACATTAATTGAAAAAGAACTTAATTCAATAATTTCAGAAATAACAAAGTACAAAAATGAACAAAGTACAATAGTAAATAGTATTAACCCTACAATACTCCCCCTTCCAGAAAGTGATTATTATACAAATTGAAAGTAACTTGTTTCTTTTTAGTCATTGTTGAAACTATATGATTGTTAGTGTTATGTGGTTGTGTTATTTCAACTATTGCTGGCTTTATTCTGTCAGTCGAAATAATTTTAATTTCATTATTCACATCTACCTTAAAATATTTTTTGTCTTTTTCAATAACTCTGTAAGGCCCTTCATAAGAATGTTGAAGAGAATGCTTGTTAATAATGCGAATAAAAACAAATTTGCAAGTTTGTAAATCTATTGGAACATAAATTCCTGAATCGGAATTTTTGTGATGTTTAAAATTTGGATTAAAATTTTTAAAACGTTCCCGTAAACTTCCTAAAATTTCGGCGGAAGTAACATTTTCTGTAGTTGGCACAACAAGTTCTCCAGGTAGACGCAAATTTTGGCCAAAAAGAATTTCAGCTGGAGTGGCTGCAATATCTTCTTTGTACACTGAACGCAAACCAAGAAGAATAATCGGTAGCTCATCGTACCAATCTCTAGTTCCATTCCTAGCCAAAATTGAAGTTTTCAATTGTCTATGGAATCGTTCCACAATACCATTACTTTGAGGATGATAGGAAGAAGTTGTGATATGATGACTTCCAAGTAATTTAGTAAGTTCCGAAAATAACTTGGACGTAAATTGAGTACCCTGATCCGTCGTGATTTCTAAAGGCACACCGAAACGCGAAACATATTCATTAAAAAATTTATTTGCAACTGTCTGTGCAGAGATATCCTTTAAAGCATATGCTTCCGGCCAACGAGTAAATCTATCCATAATTGTTAAAATGTAGCGGTAACCTCTTGAAACTATATGTTCAAATCTGTTCTTTGGAATTGGAATTATGCTCACAGGAGATTTTGTGTGACGATAAACTTTAGATTTCTGGCAACTTATACATGCTTTGGACCATATATTTATCTCCTTGTTCATACAAGGCCAATAATACTTCTTCACAATTAATCGGCGTGTAGCCTTGGTACCAGGATGAGCAATTCCATGTAACATATCGAACACTGTCCTGCGAAATAATTTGGAACGAAAGGTCTAGGACTTTCTCCTGACACTTCACACCAAATATTAAAATTTAGAACAGGAATTTTAATTAAGTTAAGATTTTGAAACGTTTGTCCAGAAATAAGTTTATCAAGTTCACTGTCCTGTTGCTGTTCTCTCTGTAAAATTTTGAAGTTAAGTTCTGAATTTTTAATCGCATCTACTTCAAACCCACGAGATAACGTGTCAGCTACAATGTTGGCCTGTCCTTTTATATACTGTATGTTATTAGTAAACTGTGCAATAAACTCAAGATGTCTTGTCTGTCTTGGACTACGCTCAGTTTTGGAATTTCTTCTTCCTTCTAATAAATACCGAAAATGTTTAATATTCAAATAAATTGCTAAAAGTTCCCTGTCAAAAGCACTATATTTCTTTTCTGCTGGAGAGAGTTTCTTTGAAAAGAACGCCAGTGGTTCAGACTTATTATTGAAATGCTGCTGTATGACACCACCAATTGCCGTATTGGATGCATCTACCGTTAAAGACAATTTTGCATCTTTGCTAAAATGATTTAGCAAAATCTTAGATGCAAACTTCTCTTTAATGCATTCAAAAGCGTTAATGGATTTGTCATCCTAAACTAAAATTTTGTCTCGCTTTTTACTTGTTTTATTAATTAGATCATATATAACTCCAGTAAACTCAGCTAATTTTGAAATATGTATATCTATGGTAATAGTTAACCATACCAATAAACTTTTGCGCTTGTTTTATTGACTTCGGTCGTTCAAAATTGCGAATCGCTTCTACTCTGTTTACAGAAGGCTGTATCCCTGCCTCAGATAAACAATGTCCTAAAAATCTATACTTGAAACACCAAAAATACATTTGCTTGGTTTGACGTTCAAACCATACTCAGACAAACGCTCGAAAAGTACACGTAGATCCTTTAAATGTTGTTCTTCACTCTCACTTGCGACCAGCAAATCGTCAATATACGCGAAAACAAAATCTAATTTACCTACTACTTCGTTGATGAATCTCTGAAATGTTTGCGCTGAGTTCCTCAGAAATTCATTCGGGTGAACTCAAACATACCGAAAGGAGTAGTAATCGCCGTCTTAAAAATGTCTTGTTCTGCCATTGGAATTTGGTGATATGCTCTAACTAAATCTAATTTTGAAAATATGTTTTTATTCCTAAGGTTCATATTAAAATCGTCAATATGAGGCAAGGGATAACGATCCGCTACAGTCACGGTATTAAGTCTTCTAAAATCACCACAAGGACGCCAGTCATTAACTTCTTTCTTTGGTACAAAAGGAAGTGGAGATGCCACGGATGAATTTGATGGCCTACAAATCCCTGTTTTTACTAAAAAATCGAATTCAGTTTTAGCTACTTTAAATTTGATAGGATCTAAGCGCCTTGGCTTAGAAAAAGGAAGGTTTCCTTCAGTGACAAGTCTGTGAACCGTGGTATGCTTAACTGGTTTTGAGTAAACTGGCTCAGAAATAAGGGAAGGAAATTCCTTCAATAATTTTGTATATTGATCATCTACTGAAAAAAAATTTCGGAAGAGGAACATTGCAAAAATACGAAATTGTGTTAACTGATAGATTTGTTAACGGATCCATATTTACACAAAAAATCAGCTCCTATAATCGGCTTCGCAATATCAGCAATCAAAAATGTAAAAAGGAACTCACGCCTTAAACCCAAATTAATATTCAAAATAGTTGAGCCGTTAGCTGCCGTTAAAATTATATCTGAAGATTT